>NC_092159.1:67297050-67319550 GCF_045791955.1 Oncorhynchus clarkii lewisi | reverse complement strand
GACATTTCACCCTGTAAAGACAGCCCTCATCACTACTGGTTAAAGGGACATTTCACCCTGTAAAGACAGCCCTCATCACTACTGGTTAAAGGGACATTTCACCCTGTAAAGACAGCCCTCATCACTACTGGAGGTTAAAGGGACATTTCACCCTGTAAAGACAGCCCTCATCACTACTGGTTAAAGGGACATTTCACCCTGTAAAGACAGCCCTCATCACTACTGGTTAAAGGGACATTTCACCCTGTAAAGACAGCCCTCATCACTACTGGTTAAAGGGACATTTCACCCTGTAAAGACAGCCCTCATCCCTACTGGTTAAAGGGACATTTCACCCTGTAAAGACAGCCCTCATCACTACTACCAGGTTAAAGGGACATTTCACCCTGTAAAGACAGCCCTCATCACTACTGGTTAAAGGGACATTTCACTCTGTAAAGACAGCCCTCATCACTACTGGTTAAAGGGACATTTCACCCTGTAAAGACAGCCCTCATCACTACTGGTTAAAGGGACATTTCACCCTGTAAAGATAGCCCTCATCACTACTGCAGGTTAAAGGGACATTTCACCCAGTAAAGACAGCCCTCATCACTACTGGTTAAAGGGACATTTCACCCTGTAAAGATAGCCCTCATCACTACTGGAGGTTAAGACATTTCACCCTGTAAAGACAGCCCTCATCACTACTGGAGGTTAAAGGGACATTTCACCCTGTAAATACAGCCCTCATCACTACTGGTTAAAGGGACATTTCACCCTGTAAAGACAGCCCTCATCACTACTGGTTAAAGGGACATTTCACCCTGTAAAGACAGCCCTCATCACTACTGGTTAAAGGGACATTTCACCCTGTAAAGACAGCCCTCATCACTACTGGAGGTTAAAGGGACATTTCACCCTGTAAAGACAGCCCTCATCACTACTGGTTAAAGGGACATTTCACCCCGTAAAGACAGCCCTCATCACTACTGGTTAAAGGGACATTTCACCCTGTAAAGACAGCCCTCATCACTACTGGTTAAAGGGACATTTCACCCTGTAAAGACAGCCCTCATCCCTACTGGTTAAAGGGACATTTCAGCCTGTAAAGACAGCCCTCATCACTACTACCAGGTTAAAGGGACATTTCACCCTGTAAAGACAGCCCTCATCACTACTGGTTAAAGGGACATTTCACTCTGTAAAGACAGCCCTCATCACTACTGGTTAAAGGGACATTTCACCCTGTAAAGACAGCCCTCATCACTACTGCCAGGTTAAAGAGACATTTCACCCTGTAAAGATAGCCCTCATCACTGCTGCAGGTTAAAGGGACATTTCACCCAGTAAAGACAGCCCTCATCACTACTGGTTAAAGGGACATTTCACCCTGTAAAGATAGCCCTCATCACTACTGGAGGTTAAGACATTTCACCCTGTAAAGACAGCCCTCATCACTACTGGAGGTTAAAGGGACATTTCACCCTGTAAATACAGCCCTCATCACTACTGGTTAAAGGGACATTTCACCCTGTAAATACAGCCCTCATCACTACTGGAGGTTAAAGGGACATTTCACCCAGTAAAGACAGCCATCATCACTACTGGTTAAAGGGACATTTCACCCAGTAAAGATAGCCCTCATCACTACTGGTTAAAGGGACATTTCACCCTGTAAAGACAGCCCTCATCAATACTGCAGGTTAAAGGGACATTTCACCCTGTAAAGACAGCCCTCATCACTACTGCAGGTTAAAGGGACATTTCACCCTGGGGGAAATCTGAGTTTGTTTTCATGCTGTCCAAGGCATTTCTAGGTCAGTCAGATGTTTTTCAAACATAATTGCAGGACGTGTCTGGGCATCGTACACCGGACAAAACACCCCATGATGACATTCGGTGTATCTACGGACTGGTAAATAAAAAATAAAAAAAATAGATGACATTTACTAAATTTGTCTGCCAGTATGCATTCACAAAATATATTTATATCAGTTGTAGGGGGCTCTCTAGCATCAAACAGATGTTAGACATTCAGATACTGTACAGTAGTATGTCAATACATAATGAGTTTCAGAAGATAAATTAAACTTAGCTAGCTAGCCAGGTAGCTTGTATGAAACATAACTAACTTAGCTAGCTAGCCAGGTAGCTTGTATGAAAAATAACTAACTTAGCTAGCTAGCCAGGTAGCTTGTATGAAACATAACTAACTTAGCTAGCTAGCCAGGTAGCTTGTATGAAACATAACTAACTTAGCTAGCTAGCCAGGTAGCTTGTATGAAGCATAACTAACTTAGCTAGCTAGCCAGGTAGCTTGTATGAAGCATAACTAACTTAGCTAGCTAGCCAGGTAGCTTGTATGAAACATAACTAACTTAGCTAGCTAGCCAGGTAGCTTGTATGAAACATAACTAACTTAGCTAGCTAGCCAGGTAGCTTGTATGAAACATAACTAACTTAGCTAGCTAGCCAGGTAGCTTGTATGAAACATAACTAACTTAGCTAGCTAGCCAGGTAGCTTGTATGAAACATAACTAACTTAGCTAGCTAGCCAGGTAGCTTGTATGAAACATAACTAACTTAGCTAGCTAGCCAGGTAGCTTGTATGAAGCATAACTAACTTAGCTAGCTAGCCAGGTAGCTTGTATGAAAAATAACTAACTTAGCTAGCTAGCCAGGTAGCTTGTATGAAACATAACTAACTTAGCTAACTAGCCAGGTAGCTTGAATGAAACACAACTAACTTAGCTAGCTAGCCGGGTAGCTTGTATGAAACATAACTAACTTAGCTAGCTAGCCAGGTAGCTTGCAGGAAAAATAACTTACTAAGCACCATATTTGTCCTCTGCCCTCTTCGCGCATCGGCTATAGCTGAGCTTCTAGCTAAATCCATCTCCACGTTTTGAATCCTCTTCGCTATATTCCAGTTGAAATACGGGGTTGAATTTCACCGTTAAGAGAACATCACGAACAACTCCATGGTCTAAGTCATGTTGATGAGAGGAGTCACTTGAAGCCATTGAGTCTGGTCAGTTCTTTCAGTTATGCCCACCAGAGGGTTTTGGTGTGGTGTCTGCCTCCCTTTCAGAAAAGCCCAGATCAGGAAGCCCCTGCAGCACACCGAGTTGTAGTCTTTCAGGGAATAAAATGTCTTTATCACCTTGTACATTTTAGCAACAGATTCCCGCCGATTGGATCATCACTGAAAGACATCCCATGGATCCTTAAAACATGGACGACAATATCTAAATGCATTCAGTATAACATAGAGCCTTCACAAAACAACCCCTCCAGCCTCCCCTCTCAATACTCGCTCCTTTGCACCCCAGTATCTCTACTTGCACATTCATCTTCTGCGCATCTATCACTCCAGTGTTTAATTGCTAAATTGTTGTTATTTCACCACTATTGGCCTATTTATTGCCTTACCTCCCTAATCTTACTTCATTTGCACACACTGTATATATACTTTTCTATTGTGTTATTGACTGTACGTTTGTTTCAGTGTAACTCTGTGTTGTTGTGTGTGTCGAGTTTCTGTGCTTTATCTTGGCCAGGTTGCAGTTGTAAATGAGAACTTGTTCTCAACTAGTCTACCTGGTTAAATTAAGGTGAAATAAAGTAAAGTAACTTAAATAAGAACAGTTAGTAAGTGTATTCATTTTGTTAAAGCTCAACTATTCAACTCAACTGTTATGAACTAACTCACATATTAACCCTCCCTCCCTCCTTGTCCCTCCATCTACCCCCTCTCTCTCCCCCTCCCTCCCTCCATCTACCCCCTCTCTCTCCCCCTCCCTCCCTCCATCTACCCCCTCTCTCTCCCCCTCCCTCCCTCCCTCCATCTACCCCTCCCTCTCCCCCCTCCCTCTCTCTACCTCCCCCCTCTTCCCCCCCTACCTCTTTACCCCTCACCCCCTTCCTCTTCCTCCTCTCCCCCTCCCTCCCTCCATCTACCCCCTCTCTCTACCCCTCCCTCCCTCCATCTACCCCCTATCTCTCCCCCTCCCTCCCTCCATCTACCCCCTCTCTCTCCCCCTCCCTCCCTCCATCTACCCCCTATCTCTCCCCCTCCCTCCCTCCATCTACCCCCTCTCTCTCCCCCTCCCTCCCTCCCTCCCTCCCTCCCTCCCTCCCTCCCTCCCTCCCTCCCTCCCTCCCTCTCCCCCCCTCCCTCTCTCTACCTCCCCCCTCTTCCCCCCCTACCTCTTTCCCCCTCACCCCCTCACCCCCTCCCTCCCTCCCTCCTCTCCCCCTCCCTCTCTCCACGCCCCACCCTCCTCTACCTCTGCCCATATCTCCTTCTCTCTCCTCTACAGCTTTGAAAAGATCCTTTGACGTCGACGATGTGGACGAGCTTCCTCCCTTCTCCCCCTCCTCCCCCGTTCCCTCCCCCCTCTCCTCCACCTCCCTCCTCAACAAGACCAACGAGGGTCGAGGGTTCCCCACCTCCAGCCACGGCTCCCCTGCCTTCCGCTCCCGGATCAGCCTTGGTACCAACCCCAGCCCTGCCCAGAGCCCTGTATTCAAGTCCCGCATGGTCTCCAGTCTCTCCTTCAACAGAGCCATGAACAGACCCGCCATCAACAACAATGGAGGGAGCTCCGGAGGCATCACCAGGGCCTCTTCCTTCCAGAACAAGTTCAACCCTAAGGGTTTCTCCTCCTCTCTCTCTGGCCCAGGCAGTGATAATGATAGTCTCCATAGCTCCTCTTCTAGTCTGGAGTATTCCATCCAGGGAGGCGGAGGAGAAGGAGGAGGAGGGGTACCTCCGGGCAAGCCAGGGTCTCTGTCCTACTCCACTAGCCCACAGATGGAGCAGCGTCCTGGGCAGCAGCGTGGCGTGTTCTCTTCCCATGGCAGTGTGTTTCAGCCTATGGGGCTGGGAGCTCCAGAGCCCAGGGGGGTCAGCCACGGATCCATGCCCAGTCTGGACCTCCAGATCGGGGAAGGAGGAGGCGGGGTGATGGGGGTGCGGGGGGCTGGAGGTGGAGGGGTGAGGTATGGCAGTGCCAATGTGGGTTTGAATGGCGGATCCCAGCGGCATTATAACACCAGTCCCTTGGGGAAGGAAGGATGCTACTCTCCCAATCAGAACCACAACAGCTACCAGGCCCAGCCCAAACCCAAAGAGACCCAGCGTCTCAACAAGTTCCCCCTGGATCTAGACAGTCTGGTGGGGGTGAAGACGCCCCAGCCCAGCCCTCATCCTCCCCCCTCGTCTGACCCCCCTAAACCTCCACCCAGAGCACACCATCCCAGCAGCCTCTCTGTCTCAGCTAGCCCATCCCTCAGCAGTCTGGACAGCTCCGGTGGTGACCTCACTCCTCTTCCCGCCGCCAAACACCACGTCTCCTACAACAACATCAACCCCTCCCTCCCCCGCTCTCCCCCACCTACCTCCCCCCCGGGGGCCAAGCCTGTCCCTAAGGTGAGCCAGTCCCCTGTCCCCCTGTCCCCCGCCCAGACCCCCCAGCTCAACCTGCTCTCCCCCAGACCTCAGGTAGGACACCTGGCCCCCTCCACCCCCCTGCCACTGGAGCACACCCAGCCACAGGAAATGATGTCAGAGAGAGAAAGCGTGGGTTCCATCCTGCAGAGGATCGCTTCCTTCTCCCGTCCCGACGCCATGACGACCACCAGGGTTCCAAGCGCCGCCAGTGTTCTGAGCGGGGTTGCCCTTAGTAACGGGGTGAAGAAGGAGAGCCCACCACCGATGATGATGGTGCATCAGGAGCGTGTTTCATCACCTCTACCTGTGACGGTCCAGAGACAGGGGCTAAAGAGAGTGCAAGGTAAGCATTTTAAATGTACGTGGTTACTGGCCCAATGCTCTTAACCGCCAGGTTACCTGCCGACCACGTAGGTCATTAACTAACGATTTCATAGGAATGTTCCCATGGTGTGCAAGGAATGTTTCCAAGAGACCATTCCCTAAATGTCAAACAGAACTTACCCAGAACTTAAGATACTAAATGTTCCAGACACATTTCAAGAATATTCATGTGATCAGTTTTCTGTGGTTTAGGAAAATATTCCATCAACGTCCCACCAAACATACACAGAACATGGTCGTCATTAAAGCAGACTGGAACACTCTCCTTAAAGCAGACTGGAACACATCTCCATTATGATGTATATCTCCTTAAAGCAGACTGGAACACATCTCCATTATGATGTATATCTCCTTAAAGCAGACTGGAACACATCTCCATTATGATGTATATATCCTTAAAGCAGACTGGAACACATCTCCATGATGATGTATATCTCCTTAAAGCAGACTGGAACTCATCTCCATTATGATGTATAGCTCCTTAAAGCAGACTGGAACACATCTCCATTATGATGTATATCTCCTTAAAGCAGACTGGAACTCATCTCCATTATGATGTATAGCTCCTTAAAGCAGACTGGAACACATCTCCATTATGATGTATATCTCCTTAAAGCAGACTGGAACACATCTCCATTATGATGTATATATCCTTAAAGCAGACTGGAACACATCTCCATGATGATGTATATCTCCTTAAAGCAGACTGGAACTCATCTCCATTATGATGTATATCTCCTTAAAGCAGACTGGAATACATCTCCATTATGATGTATATCTCCTTAAAGCAGACTGGAACTCATCTCCATTATGATGTATATCTCCTTAAAGCAGACTGGAACTCATCTCCATTATGATGTATATCTCCTTAAAGCAGACTGGAACACATCTCCATTATGATGTATATCTCCTTAAAGCAGACTGGAACACATCTCCATCCATGAATTCTCATTTGAGGACTGTATTGTAGATTGGAGGTCCAGGTCTTGTTGTGTTGTACTCGTGTCATACTATGAGGTCCAGGTCTTGTTAGGTTGTACTCGTGTCATACTATGAGGCCCAGGTCTTGTTGTGTCATACTATAAGGACCAGGTCTTGTTGTGTTGTACTCGTGTCATACTATAAGGACCAGGTCTTGTTGTGTTGTACTCGTGTCATACTATGAGGTCCAGGTCTTGTTGTGTTGTACTCGTGTCATACTATGAGGTCCAGGTCTTGTTGTGTTGTACTCGTGTCATACTATGAGGACCAGGTCTTGTTGTGTTGTACTCGTGTCATACTATGAGGACCAGGTCTTGTTGTGTTGTACTCGTGTCATACTATAAGGACCAGGTCTTGTTGTGTTGTACTCGTGTCCTACTATGAGGACCAGGTCTTGTTGTGTTGTACTCGTGTCATACTATAAGGAGCAGGTCTTGTTGTGTTGTACTCGTGTCATACTATGAGGTCCAGGTCTTGTTGTGTTGTACTCGTGTCATACTATGAGGACCAGGTCTTGTTGTGTTGTACTCGTGTCATACTATAAGGACCAGGTCTTGTTGTGTTGTACTCGTGTCATACTATAAGGACCAGGTCTTGTTGTGTTGTACTCGTGTCATACTATGAGGTCCAGGTCTTGTTGTGTTGTACTCGTGTCATACTATGAGGACCAGGTCTTGTTGTGTTGTACTCGTGTCATACTATAAGGTCCAGGTCTTGTTGTGTTGTACTCGTGTCATACTATAAGGACCAGGTCTTGTTGTGTTGTACTCGTGTCCTACTATGAGGTCCAGGTCTTGTTGTGTTGTACTCGTGTCATACTATAAGGACCAGGTCTTGTTGTGTTGTACTCGTGTCATACCTTAAGGACCAGGTCTTGTTGTGTTGTACTCATGTCATACTATGAGGACCAGGTCTTGTTGTGTTGTACTCGTGTCATACTATAAGGACCAGGTCTTGTTTTGTTGTACTCGTGTCATACTATAAGGACCAGGTCTTGTTGTGTTGTACTCGTGTCATACTATGAGGTCCAGGTCTTGTTGTGTTGTACTCGTGTCATACTATGAGGACCAGGTCTTGTTGTGTTGTACTCGTGTCATACTATAAGGACCAGGTCTTGTTGTGTTGTACTCGTGTCATACTATGAGGTCCAGGTCTTGTTGTGTTGTACTCGTGTCATACTATAAGGTCCAGGTCTTGTTGTGTTGTACTCGTGTCATACTATAAGGACCAGGTCTTGTTGTGTTGTACTATAAGGACCAGGTCTTGTTGTGTTGTACTATAAGGACCAGGTCTTGTTGTGTTGTACTCGTGTCATACTATGAGGACCAGGTCTTGTTGTGTTGTACTCGTGTCATACTATGAGGTCCAGGTCTTAATGGCACAGGAGGTAGTGCTGTGTCCTGTATGTGTAGAGTTACTGGTTCATGTCCCTCTCAGCTGGTCCGTCTCCATCACTAGTATCTGTTGTTGTCCCAGAGGACACAGAACACAGCTGGACGGTCAGTGGTGCTGCTAATAGTCTGGAAACTCTGAGCCAAATCAAAACAGTCTCCGTCTGGAAAGTATGTGGCATCTCCAATACACCCACTACATAACATGATGATTCTGATAGAACACTGTCGGGTTCTGCTGGACTGCTGGTCCTGGTCTCACCCACTACATAACAAGGATGATTCTGATAGAACACTGTCGGGTTCCGCCGGACTGCTGGTCCTGGTCTCACTAATACACAGTGGTCACAGCCTCCCCTCATGGAACAACAACATTCTGATAGAACACTGTCAGGTTCTGCTGGACTGCTGGTCCTGGTCTCACTAATACACAGTGGTCACAGCCTCCCCTCATGGAACAACAACATTCTGATAGAACACTGTCAGGTTCTGCTGGACTGCTGGTCCTGGTCTCACTAATACACAGTGGTCACAGCCTCCCCTCATGGAACAACAACATTCTGATAGAACACTGTCAGGTTCTGCTGGACTGCTGGTCCTGGTCTCACTAATACACAGTGGTCACAGCCTCCCCTCATGGAACAACAACATTCTGATAGAACACTGTCAGGTTCTGCCGGACTGCTGGTCCTGGTCTCACTAATACACAGTGGTCACAGCCTCCCCTCATGGAACAACAACATTCTGATAGAACACTGTTGGGTTCCGCTGGACTGCTGGTTCTGCTCTCACTAATACACAGTGGTCACAGCCTCCCCTCATGGAACAACAACATCCTCTGTTTAGACAAACCATCATGTTGAAGAGTCCTTTTCCACATGGAACATGATAATTCTCCTCTTCCTCCCCTTTTTCCTCTCCTCTTCCTCCCCCTTTTCCTCTCCTCTTCCTCCTCCTCTTTTTCTCTATTCATCCCCTGTTCTCTTCTCTTCTCTGTTTCCCCTCTCTCCTCTCCTGGGGTTTAACAGATGGACACTAAGCTTTTACAGTTAGAGTCTTTGTGCGTATGTGTGTGTGTGTGTGTGTATGTGCGTGTGTGTGTGCTTGTGCGTGTGTGAGTGCTTGTGCGTGTGCGTGTGTGCGCGCTTGTGTGTGTGTGCTTGTGCGTGTGCGTGCGCGTGTGTGTGTGCGTGACAGCTGGGGGTCGGTGTACCATGCCTGACTGAATAGATAACATGTTGAGAGGGGAAGGTAAAGATAGAGGGAGAGAGGAATTTACAGAAGACCGGCAGAGTGGGATTAAGGAGAACTGAAATGTTTCCTCTCAAACACACACACACACACACACACACACACACACACACACACACAGTGTTGCCTATGTAAAGGACATCATTCTGCTTGCTTAGAAAGTACTACATCTGTTGTGAACTCAGGACCTCTGCCTCACAACCACACCTGACCGCCCTCCTCAAGCCTCTTAGCCGATCGCTCCGCCTCACAACCACACCTGACCGCCCTCCTCAAGCCTCTTAGCCGATCGCTCCGCCTCACAACCACACCTGACCGCCCTCCTCAAGCCTCTTAGCCGATCGCTCCACCTCACAACCACACCTGACCGCCCTCCTCAAGCCTCTTAGCCGATCGCTCCACCTCACAACCACACCTGACCGCCCTCCTCAAGCCTCTTAGCCGATCGCTCCACCTCACAACCACACCTGACCGCCCTCCTCAAGCCTCTTAGCCGATCGCTCCACCTCACAACCACACCTGACCGCCCTCCTCAAGCCTCTTAGCCGATCGCTCCGCCTCACAACCACACCTGACCGCCCTCCTCAAGCCTCTTAGCCGATCGCTCCACCTCACAACCACACCTGACCGCCCTCCTCAAGCCTCTTAGCCGATCGCTCCACCTCACAACCACACCTGACCGCCCTCCTCAAGCCTCTTAGCCGATCGCTCCACCTCACAACCACACCTGACCGCCCTCCTCAAGCCTCTTAGCCGATCGCTCCACCTCACAACCACACCTGACCGCCCTCCTCAAGCCTCTTAGCCGATCGCTCCGCCTCACAACCACACCTGACCGCCCTCCTCAAGCCTCTTAGCCGATCGCTCCGCCTCACAACCACACCTGACCGCCCTCCTCAAGCCTCTTAGCCGATCGCTCCACCTCACAACCACACCTGACCGCCCTCCTCAAGCCTCTTAGCCGATCGCTCCGCCTCACAACCACACCTGACCGCCCTCCTCAAGCCTCTTAGCCGATCGCTCCACCTCACAACCACACCTGACCGCCCTCCTCAAGCCTCTTAGCCGATCGCTCCACCTCACAACCACACCTGACCGCCCTCCTCAAGCCTCTTAGCCGATCGCTCCACCTCACAACCACACCTGACCGCCCTCCTCAAGCCTCTTAGCCGATCGCTCCACCTCACAACCACACCTGACCGCCCTCCTCAAGCCTCTTAGCCGATCGCTCCACCTCACAACCACACCTGACCGCCCTCCTCAAGCCTCTTAGCCGATCGCTCCACCTCACAACCACACCTGACCGCCCTCCTCAAGCCTCTTAGCCGATCGCTCCACCTCACAACCACACCTGACCGCCCTCCTCAAGCCTCTTAGCCGATCGCTCCACCTCACAACCACACCTGACCGCCCTCCTCAAGCCTCTTAGCCGATCGCTCCACCTCACAACCACACCTGACCGCCCTCCTCAAGCCTCTTAGCCGATCGCTCCACCTCACAACCACACCTGACCGCCCTCCTCAAGCCTCTTAGCCGATCGCTCCACCTCACAACCACACCTGACCGCCCTCCTCAAGCCTCTTAGCCGATCGCTCCACCTCACAACCACACCTGACCGCCCTCCTCAAGCCTCTTAGCCGATCGCTCCACCTCACAACCACACCTGACCGCCCTCCTCAAGCCTCTTAGCCGATCGCTCCACCTCACAACCACACCTGACCGCCCTCCTCAAGCCTCTTAGCCGATCGCTCCACCTCACAACCACACCTGACCGCCCTCCTCAAGCCTCTTAGCCGATCGCTCCACCTCAGAAACCAGCTAATGAGGCGACGCAGGAGGGACACTTAAGGCTGAGGAGTCCTGTCTCTGTACTGTATCATCTACCCCTAGTGGTCCTGTCTCTGTACTGTATCATCCCCATATTCTACCCCTAGTGGTCCTGTCCTGCAGTCCTGTCTCTGTACTGTATCATCACCATGTTCTACCCCTAGTGGTCCTGTCTCTATACTGTATCATCCCCATGTTCTACTCCTAGTGGCCCTGTCTCTGTACTGTATCATCACCATGTTCTACCCCTAGTGGTCCTGTCCTGCAGTCCTGTCTCTGTACTGTATAATCACCATGTTCTACCCCTAGTGGTCCTGTCTCTATACTGTATCATCCCCATGTTCTACCCCTAGTGGTCCTGTCTCTGTACTGTATCATCACCATGTTCTACTCCTAGTGGCCCTGTCTCTGTACTGTATCATCACCATGTTCTACCCCTAGTGGTCCTGTCTCTGTACTGTATCATCCCCATGTTCTACCCCTAGTGGTCCTGTCTCTGTACTGTATCATCACCATGTTCTACTCTTAGTGGTCCTGTCCTGCAGTCCTGTCTCTGTACTGTATCATCACCATGTTCTACCCCTAGTGGTCCTGTCTCTGTACTGTATCTTCTACCCCTAGTGGTTCTGTCTCTGTACTGTATCATCTACCCCTAGTGGTCCTGTCCTGCAGTCCTGTCTCTGTACTGTATCATCACCATGTTCTACCCCTAGTGGTCCTGTCTCTATACTGTATCATCCCCATGTTCTACCCCTAGTGGTCCTGTCTCTGTACTGTATCATCACCATGTTCTACCCCTAGTGGTTCTGTCTCTGTACTGTATCATCACCATGTTCTACCCCTAGTGGTCCTGTCTCTGTACTGTATCATCACCATGTTCTACCCCTAGTGGTCCTGTCTCTGTACTGTATCATCACCATGTTCTACCACTAGTGGTCCTGTCTCTGTACTGTATCATCACCATTTTTACCCCTAGTGGTCCTGTCTCTGTACTTTACCATCACCATGATCTACCCCTAGTGGTCCTGTCTCTGTACTGTATCATCAACCCCTAGTGGTCCTGCAGTCCTGTCTCTGTACTGTATCATCACCATGTTCTTCCCCTAGTGGTCCTGTCTCTGTACTGTATCATCACCATGTTCTACCCCTAGTGGTCCTGTCTCTGTACTTTACCATCACCATGTTCTACCCCTAGTGGTCCTGTCTCTGTACTTTACCATCACCATGTTCTACCCCTAGTGGTCCTGTCTCTGTACTGTATCATCCCCATGTTCTACCCCTAGTGGTCCTGTCTCTGTACTGTATCATCACCATGTTCTACCCCTAGTGGTCCTGTCTCTGTAATGTATCATCACCATGTTCTACCCCTAGTGGTCCTGTCTCTGTACTGTATCATCACCATGTTCTACCCCTAGTGGTCCTGTCTCTGTACTGTATCATCACCATGTTCTACCCCTAGTGGTCCTGTCTCTGTACTGTATCATCACCATGTTCTACCCCTAGTGGTCCTGTCTCTGTACTGTATCATCACCATGTTCTACCCCTAGTGGTCCTGTCTCTGTATTGTATCATCAACCCCTAGTGGTCCTGTCTCTGAACTGTATCATCAACCCCTAGTGGTCCTGTCTCTGTACTGTATCATCACCATGTTCTACCCCTAGTGGTCCTGTCTCTGAACTGTATCATCCCCATGTTCTACCCCTAGTGGTCCTGTCTCTGTACTGTATCATCACCATGTTCTACCCCTAGTGGTCCTGTCTCTGAACTGTATCATCCCCATGTTCTACCCCTAGTGGTCCTGTCTCTGTACTGTATCATCACCATGTTCGACCCCTAGTGGTCCTGTCTCTGTACTGTATCATCACCATGTTCGACCCCTAGTGGTCCTGTCTCTGTACTGTATCATCACCATGTTCTAATCCTAGTGGTCCTGTCTCTGTACTGTATCATCACCATGTTCTACCCCTAGTGGTCCTGTCTCTGTACTGTATCATCACCATGTTCTACCCCTAGTGGTCCTGTCTCTGTACTGTATCATCACCATGTTCTACCCCTAGTGGTCCTGTCTCTGTACTGTATCATCACCATGTTCTACCCCTAGTGGTCCTGTCTCTGTACTGTATCATCACCATGTTCTACCCCTAGTGGTCCTGTCTCTGTACTGTATCATCACCATGTTCTACCCCTAGTGGTCCTGTCTCTGTACTGTATCATCCCCATGTTCTACCCCTAGTGGTCCTGTCTCTGTACTGTATCATCACCATGTTCTACCCCTAGTGGTCCTGTCTCTGTACTGTATCATCACCATGTTCTACCCCTAGTGGTCCTGTCTCTGTACTGTATCATCACCATGTTCTACCCCTAGTGGTCCTGTCTCTGTACTGTATCATCACCATGTTCTACCCCTAGTGGTCCTGTCTCTGTACTGTATCATCCCCATGTTCTACCCCTAGTGGTCCTGTCTCTGTACTGTATCATCCCCATGTTCTACCCCTAGTGGTCCTGTCTCTGTACTGTATCATCACCATGTTCTACCCCTAGTGGTCCTGTCTCTGTACTGTATCATCACCATGTTCTACCCCTAGTGGTCCTGTCTCTGTACTGTATCATCACCATGTTCTACCCCTAGTGGTCCTGTCTCTGTACTGTATCATCACCATGTTCTACCCCTAGTGGTCCTGTCTCTGTACTGTATCATCACCATGTTCTACCCCTAGTGGTCCTGTCTCTGTACTGTATCATCCCCATGTTCTACCCCTAGTGGTCCTGTCTCTGTACTGTATCATCACCATGTTCTACCCCTAGTGGTCCTGTCTCTGTACTGTATCATCACCATGTTCTACCCCTAGTGGTCCTGTCTCTGTACTGTATCATCACCATGTTCTACCCCTAGTGGTCCTGTCTCTGTACTGTATCATCACCATGTTCTACCCCTAGTGGTCCTGTCTCTGTACTGTATCATCCCCATGTTCTACCCCTAGTGGTCCTGTCTCTGTACTGTATCATCCCCATGTTCTACCCCTAGTGGTCCTGTCTCTGTACTGTATCATCACCATGTTCTACCCCTAGTGGTCCTGTCTCTGTACTGTATCATCACCATGTTCTACTCCTAGTGGTCCTGTATCATCACCATGTTCTACCCCTAGTGGTCCTGTCTCTGTACTGTATCATCACCATGTTCTACCCCTAGTGGTTCTGTCTCTGTACTGTATGTCTGCTGTCGGAAAGGGAGGTGGTGATTGGTGGATGGCTGTGCTGAAGGATATATGTGATTGGAGGTGGTGATTGGTGATGGCTGTGCTGAAGGATAGATGTGATTGGAGGTGGTGATTGGTGGATGGCTTTGCTGAAGGATAGATGTGATTGGAGGTGGTGATTGGTGGATGGCTGTGCTGAAGGACAGATGTGATTGGAGGTGGTGATTGGTGGATGGCTGTGCTGAAGGATAGATGTGATTGGGGTTGGTGATTGATGGCTGTGCTGAAGGACAGATGTGATTGGAGGTGGTGATTGGTGGATGGCTGTGCTGAAGGATAGATGTGATTGGAGATGGTGATTGGTGGATGGCTGTGCTGAAGGACAGATGTGATTGGAGATGGTGATTGGTGGATGGCTGTGCTGAAGGACAGATGTGATTGGAGATGGTGATTGGTGGATGGCTGTGCTGAAGGACAGATGTGATTGGAGGTGGTGATTGGTGGATGGCTGTGCTGAAGGACAGATCTGATTGGAGGTGGTGATCTTCCTCGGAGATTAGACACTCAACACAGACGCTACATTCCGGACATTTCTCGTTCTGATATGTCTTAATTCATTTATTTTATTTTGTGGATTTGTGTGTGTTGTTTGGTAAGGTGGGGTATTACTGTTGGCTTTAGAAACATAAGCATTTCTCTCCACCTGTGATAACGTCTGCAAACTATTTGTTCCCAACCAATAACATTTGATGTGATGGTTAGGGTTAGGTGGTATGCTGGTAAGTCTTAGATGGAAGTTCACCAATATTTACACTCTTAGAACAAAGGGTTCCTTTTTGATTCCAGGTTTAACCCTTTTTTGTTCCAGGTTGAACCCTTTTTTGTTCCAGGTTGAACCCTTTTTTGTTCCAGGTAGAACCCTTTTGGGTTACACATAGAACCCTCTCTGTAAAGGGTTGCACATGTAACCTAAAACTGTTCTACGTGGAACCAACAAGGGTCCTACAAAGGGTTATCCTATAGGGACAGACGAAAACCCTTTTTTTGTGTAGTGTTCTCTAGGCTCTCCACAAAGACCTCTTGCTGTGTTTATTTCTCTCTCTCTCTTTCTCTGTCTCTCTCTCCCTCTCTCTCTGTCTCTGTCTCTCTGTCTCTGTCTGTCTCTCTCTCTCTTTCTCTTTCTCTGTCTCTTTCTCTCTCTCTGTCTCTCTGTCTCTGTCTCTCTGTCTCTGTCTGTCTCTGTCTCTCTCTCTCTTTCTCTTTCTCTCTCTCTGTCTCTCTGTCTCTGTCTCTCTGTCTCTGTCTGTCTCTGTCTCTCTCTCTCTCTCTCTCTGTCTCTCTCTCTCTCTCTCTCTCTCTCTCTCTCTCTCTCTCTGTCTCTCTCTCTCTCTCTCTCTCTCTCTCTCTCTCTCTCTCTCTCTCTCTCTCTCTCTCTCTCTCTCTCTCTCTCTCTCTCTCTCTCTCTCTCTCTCTCTCTCTCGCTCTCTCTCTCTCGTTTAGTCTTTTACTGCAGTGGGCTAAATCAGCACCACACAGAGTGTTTCTGTGTAGTCTTAAACAAAAGAAGACACCTGTACCATGTCAGATATAGAGTTGAAATGTATTACATATTGAGATTCAATCCCAATATTACACTACACTTTATATACATGACAGAAGACTGAAATATAACAAAACTGTTTGACATTTCGCCTTTAATTGTATTCATTAATTAATTATGAAAATGATGAATAACATTCCCCCCCCCCACGAGGCCCCTAGGTCATTTGACTGGAGGAAATGGCTCCACCCATTATCACAGAGGGATGTTGACCCTACACAGGAGGGTCACGCCCAGCTGGATGCCTTCTCATCACATGGTTTCATCATCTACACACACACACTGCTGTCATATGTCCTCCTGTGTTTTTAATGGCTTGTTGTGACCTTTCACAGGAGGGGGGTATTTTTAGTTGTTACACCCCTGGCTCGTGTGTGTGTGTAGTCCTCTTCCTGACTGTTTCCTGCTTCCTGTTATAACAAACAAGACAGGTTCACTGTTCTGCCTTGACACCACCGGGATTCTATCATTCTGTTGTGAAGCGTTGAAGCACCTCTGAATAGTTTGACACACTGGTAGGAATGATTAACCAGTGACCCCTGGGTTTTCCCCTCAGCTCTTACTGCAGACAGAGTCTGCCTACAAAAATGGCACCCTAGCCCCTACATAGTGCACTATGGGCCCCTGTCTGTTTTGATGTGAGATACAGAGAATTCTGTCCTCATGTCCACTACTATCTATATAACGGTTGAATTATGTTAATCTGTCTCCTCATGTCCACTACTATCTAATTACTGTTTAATTATGTTAATCTGTCTCCTCATGTCCACTACTATCTAATTACTGTTTAATTATGTTAATCTGTCTCCTCATGTCCACTACTATCTAACTACTGTTTAATTATGTTAATCTGTCTCCTCATGTCCACTACTATCTAACTACTGTTTAATTATGTTAATCTGTCTCCTCATGTCCACTACTATCTAATTACTGTTTAATTATGTTAATCTGTCTCCTCATGTCCACTACTATCTAACTACTGTTTAATTATGTTAATCTGTCTCCTCATGTCCACTACTATCTAACTACTGTTTAATTATGTTAATCTGTCTCCTCATGTCCACTACTATCTAACTACTGTTTAATTATGTTAATCTGTCTCCTCATGTCCACTACTATCTAACTACTGTTTAATTATGTTAATCTGTCTCCTCATGTCCACTACTATCTAACTACTGTTTAATTATGTTAATCTGTCTCCTCATGTCCACTACTATCTAACTACTGTTTAATTATGTTAATCTGTCTCCTCATGTCCACTACTATCTAACTACTGTTTAATTATGTTAATCTGTCTCCTCATGTCCACTACTATCTAATTACTGTTTAATTATGTTAATCTGTCTCCTCATGTCCACTACTATCTAACTACTGTTTAATTATGTTAATCTGTCTCCTCATGTCCACTACTATCTAACTACTGTTTAATTATGTTAATCTGTCTCCTCATGTCCACTACTATCTAACTACTGTTTAATTATGTTAATCTGTCTCCTCATGTCCACTACTATCTAATTACTGTTTAATTATGTTAATCTGTCTCCTCATGTCCACTACTATCTAATTACTGTTTAATTATGTTAATCTGTCTCCTCATGTCCACTACTATCTAACTACTGTTTAATTATGTTAATCTGTCTCCTCATGTCCACTACTATCTAACTACTGTTTAATTATGTTAATCTGTCTCCTCATGTCCACTACTATCTAACTACTGTTTAATTATGTTAATCTGTCTCCTCATGTCCACTACTATCTAATTACTGTTTAATTATGTTAATCTGTCTCCTCATGTCCACTACTATCTAACTACTGTTGAATTATGTTAATCTGTCTCCTCATGTCCACTACTATCTAATTACTGTTTAATTATGTTAATCTATCTCCTCATGTCCACTACTATCTAATTACTGTTTAATTATGTTAATCTGTCTCCTCATGTCCACTACTATCTAATTACTGTTTAATTATGTTAATCTGTCTCCTCATGTCCACTACTATCTAATTACTGTTTAATTATGTTAATCTGTCTCCTCATGTCCACTACTATCTAACTACTGTTTAATTATGTTAATCTATCTCCTCATGTCCACTACTATCTAATTACTGTTTAATTATGTTAATCTGTCTCCTCATGTCCACTACTATCTAACTACTGTTTAATTATGTTAATCTGTCTCCTCATGTCCACTACTATCTAATTACTGTTTAATTATGTTAATCTGTCTCCTCAAATGCACTACTATTTAATGACTGTCCCAGATGCAGCCTTGATACACCCACAGAGAGACAGGGGGCTCTTTCAGCTGTTAGTAGACTATGTTAGATGACTGTCTACCTAGCGACTCTCTTCCCAAATAATGACTGATAGGACAGTTAGCTAAGGCTGTATTACCTAGCTTAGAGCAGGAGATCACAGAGACACAAACACACACAGATAATGACTGATAGGACAGTTAGCTAAGGCTGTATTACCTAGCTTAGAGCAGGAGATCACAGAGACACAAACACACACAGATAATGACTGATAGGACAGTTAGCTAAGGCTGTATTACCTAGCTTAGAGCAGGAGATCACAGAGACACAAACACACACAGATAATGACTGATAGGACAGTTAGCTAAGGCTGTATTACCTAGCTTAGAGCAGGAGATCACAGAGACACAAACACACACAGATAATGACTGATAGGACAGTTAGCTAAGGCTGTATTACCTAGCTTAGAGCAGGAGATCACAGAGACACAAACACACACAGATAATGACTGATTGGACAGTTAGCTAAGGCTGTATTACCTAGCTTAGAGCAGGAGATCACAGAGACACAAACACACACAGATAATGACTGATAGGACAGTTAGCTAAGGCTGTATTACCTAGCTTAGAGAAGGAGATCACAGAGACACAAACACACACAGCGAAATGAGAGAAAATGAAGACACCTGTCGGAGGCTGTCTTCACATGTGGTGTTCAATATTAATGCTGAAGAATATTCCCTGTTAAATTATTGTGTTGTTTTTCTACAGACCCGTTTTAGCCAAAATATGTTAGACTTTCCAATTAAAACATAAGCACATGTGTTGTACTCCCCTCCCATAGTCTCTGGGGGGGGGGGGCATGTGGTGTACTCCCCTCCCATAGTCTCTGGGGGGGGGGGGGGGGGTTATGTGTTGTACTCCCCTCCCATAGTCTCTGGGGGGGGGGGGGGGGTTATGTGTTGTACTCCCCTCCCATAGTCTCTGGGGGGGGGGGGCATGTGGTGTACTCCCCTCCCATAGTCTCTGGGGGGGGGGGTTATGTGTTGTACTCCCCTCCCATAGTCTCTGGGGGGGGGGGGTTATGTGTTGTACTCCCCTCCCATAGTCTCTGGGGGGGGGGATGTGTTGTACTCCCCTCCCATAGTCTCTGGGCGGGGGGGGGGGGGGGTTGTCAGACCATGAGACATCTTGAACATCCTTTTCTCTCTTCACTAAATAGTCTGTAGGGTCCGAACGGTTTGTTTGTACAGGTGACCGTGGTTCCTTCATGTGTGGAGGTCTACCATTTTGTTTCTGTAGGGTCCGAACGGTTTGTTTGTACAGGTGACCGTGGTTCCTTCATGTGTGGAGGTCTACCATTTTGTTTCTGTAGGGTCCGAACGGTTTGTTTGTACAGGTGACCGTGGTTCCTTCATGTGTGGAGGTCTACCATTTTGTTTCTGTAGGGTCCGAACGGTTTGTTTGTACAGGTGACCGTGGTTCCTTCATGTGTGGAGGTCTACCATTTTGTTTCTGTAGGGTCCGAACGGTTTGTTTGTACAGGTGACCGTGGTTCCTTCATGTGTGGAGGTCTACCATTTTGTTTCTGTAGGGTCCGAACGGTTTGTTTGTACAGGTGACTGTGGTTCCTTCATGTGTGGAGGTCTACCATTTTGTTTCTGTAGGGTCCGAACGGTTTGTTTGTACAGGTGACCGTGGTTCCTTCATGTGTGGAGGTCTACCATTTTGTTTCTGTAGGGTCCGAACGGTTTGTTTGTACAGGTGACCGTGGTTCCTTCATGTGTGGAGGTCTACCATTTTTTTTCTGAGGTCTTGGCTGATTTCTTTTGATTTTCCCATGATGTCAAGCAAAGAGGAGAAACTGAGTTTGAAGGTAGGCCTTGAAATACAGCTACAGGTACACCTCCAATTGACTCAAATGATGTCAATTAGCCTATCAGAAGCTTCTAAAGCCATGACATCATTTTCTGGAATTTTCCAAGCTGTTTAAAGGCACAGTCAACTTAGTGTATGTCAACTTCTGACCCACTGGAATTGTGATACAGTGAATTATAAGTTAACTAATCTGTCTGTAAACAATTGTTGGAAAAATGACTTGTGTCATGCACAAAGTAGATGTCCTAACCGACTTGCCAAAACTATAGTTTGTTAATTAACAAGAAATTTGTGGAGTGGTTGCAAAACGAGTTTTAATGACTCCAACCTAAGTGTATGTAAACTTCCCTACTTCAACTGTCTATTTAGATACTTCAAGGGATCTCAGAATTCCAATTCAAACAGCTAAATGACCCTTGGTGTGACCTTCTTAAAACAATTCCATCAGCTTAGGAGAATCCACCCTCCCCCCGACTTAGAGAGAGAGGTCTGTAGAGGGGTTTAAAACCTGAAGCTCACCTCTCAAATCAAATCAAATTGTATTAGTCACATGAGCCGAAAACAACAGGTATATATAGACCTTACCGTGAAATGCTGAAAACAACAGGTATATATAGACCTTACCGTGAAATGCTGAAAACAACAGGTATATATAGACCTTACCGTGAAATGCTGAAAACAACAGGTATATATAGACCTTACCGTGAAAATGCTTACGTACGAACCCTTAACCAACAACGCAGTTAAGAAAATAAGAGTTAAGAAAATATTTACTAAATAAACTAAAGTTAAAAAAAGTATCACAATAAAATAACATTACAGTTGGTTTGGAGCCGTAACACGACAGGCGCCATTGTTATGTCGATCTAATCTCAATCACATTGTGGAAAAAGTCTATCTCAAATTCCCACTGCATCAGCTGACCGGGTCGTTCCCTACATATCAGATATCTCTCTGTCTATATGACCGGGTCGTTCCCTACATATCAGATATCTCTCTCTCTATGTGACCGGGTCGTTTGCCTCCATACCAGATATCTGTCTATGTGACCTGGTCGTTTTCCTCCATACCAGATATCTGTCTATGTGACCTGGTCGTTTTCCTCCATACCAGATATCTGTCTATGTGACCTGGTCGTTTACCTCCATATCAGATATCTGTCTATGTGACCTGGTCGTTTTCCTCCATATCAGATATCTGTCTATGTGACCTGGTCGTTTACCTCCATATCAGATATCTGTCTATGTGACCTGGTCGTTCTCTCCATATCAGATATCTGTCTATGTGACCTGGTCGTTTTCCTACATATCAGATATCTCTCTGTCTATATGACCGGGTCGTTCTCTCCATATCAGATATCTGTCTATGTGACCTGGTCGTTCTCTCCATATCAGATATCTGTCTATGTGACCTGGTCGTTTACCTCCCTACCAGATATCTGTCTATGTGACCTGGTCGTTTTCCTCCATATCAGATATCTGTCTATGTGACCTGGTCGTTTTCCTCCATATCAGATATCTGTCTATGTGACCTGGTCGTCTCCATATCAGATATCTGTCTATATGACCGGGTCGTTCTCTCCATATCAGATATCTGTCTATGTGACCTGGTCGTTTTCCTCCATATCAGATATCTGTCGGTCTATGTGACCTGGTCGTTCCCTCCATATCAGATATCTGTCTATGTGACCTGGTCGTTCCCTCCATATCAGATATCTGTCTATGTGACCTGGTCGTTTACCTCCATATCAGATATCTGTCTATGTGACCTGGTCGTTCCCTCCATATCAGATATCTGTCTATGTGACCTGGTTGTTCCCTCCATATCAGATATCTGTCTATGTGACCTGGTCGTCTCCATACCAGATATCTCTCTGTCTATATGACCGGGTTGTTTCCTCCATACCAGATATCTCTCTGTCTATGTGACCTGGTCGTCTCCATATCAGATATCTCTCTCTCTATGTGACCGGGTCGTTCCCTACATACCAGATATCTCTCTGTCTATGTGACCTGGTCGTTCCCTCCATATCAGATATCTGTCTATGTGACCTGGTCGTCTCCATACCAGATATCTCTCTGTCTATATGACCGGGTCGTTCCCTACATACCAGATATCTCTCTGTCTATGTGACCTGGTCGTTCCCTATATATCAGATATCTGTCTATGTGACCTGGTCGTCTCCATACCAGATATCTCTCTGTCTATATGACCGGGTCGTTCCCTACATACCAGATATCTCTCTCTCTATGGATGCATCCCAATTGGAGACCTATTCCCTATATTAGGCCCTATGGGC
>NC_092159.1:67287050-67289550 GCF_045791955.1 Oncorhynchus clarkii lewisi | reverse complement strand
GCTAGAGCTGCTCTGGTCAACTGTAATTGCTGTTATTGTGAAGTGGAAACCGATAGGAGCAAGAACAGCTCAGCCGCGACGTGGTAGGCCACCCAAATCAAAGCTCAACCTCACAGAGCGGGACCACCGAGTGCTGAAGGGTCGTAGGTCGTAAAAATCATCTGTCCTCGGTTGCAACACATCACTACAGAGTTTCATACTGGCTCTGGAAGCAACATCAGCACAATAACCGTTCGTTGGAGAGCTTCATGAAATGGGTTTCTATGGCCGAGCAGCCGCACACAAGCCTAAGATCACCATGCGCAATGCCAAGCGTCGACTGGAGTGGTGTAAAGACTGTGGAAACGGGTTCTCTGGAGTGATGAATCACACTTCACCATCTGGTATTCTGACGGATCAAATCTGGGTTTGATAGATACCAGGAGAACTGGCCGACTGCGAGCCAGGCCTAATCACCCTACATCAGTGCCCGACCTCACTAATGCTCTTTTGGCTGAATGGAAACAAGCCCCTGCAGCAATGTTCCAACATCTAGTGGAAAGCCTTCCCAGAAGAGTGGAGGCTGTTATAGCAGCAATGTTCCAACATCTAGTGGAAAGCCTTCCCAGAAGAGTGGAGGCTGTTATAGCAGCAATGTTCCAACATCTAGTGGAAAGCCTTCCCAGAAGAGTGGAGGCTGTTATAGCAGCAATGTTCCAACATCTAGTGGAACGCCTTCCCAGAAGAGTGGAGGCTGTTATAGCAGCAATGTTCCAACATCTAGTGGAACGCCTTCCCAGAAGAGTGGAGGCTGTTATTGCAGGGGGGACCAACTTGTGATTTTGGATTGAGATGTTTTTGACGACCAGGTGTCCACATACTTATGTTCATGTAGTGTATGAGTGTGCAACAGTACGTAACAGACTATTTAGCTAGCCTGACAGATGTTGTTGTAGAAAGAGAAGAAACTAGTGGCTGAAACAGTCATAGTTTACTTCTGGCCGACAGAGGGAAAGAGCTTGTTTGAAAGCATGGGGATCTTTTTAAAGAGTTCTTCATCCTAACAGAACAGTGTCAGAACTACACTGACTTAGAGACATGGACCAGAACTAGAGGTATTACACTATTAGACATGGACCAGAACTAGAGGTATAACACTATTAGACATGGACCAGAACTAGAGGTATTACACAATTAGACATGGACCAGAACTAGAGGTATAACACTATTAGACATGGACCAGAACTAGAGGTATAACACTATTAGACATGGACCAGAACTAGAGGTATAACACTTAGAGACATGGACCAGAACTAGAGGTATAACACTTAGAGACATGGACCAGAACTAGAGGTATAACACTTAGAGACATGGACCAGAACTAGAGGTATAACACTTAGAGACATGGACCAGAAGTAGAGGTATAACACTATTAGACATGGACCAGAACTAGAGGTATAACACTATTAGACATGGACCAGAACTAGAGGTATAACACTTAGAGACATGGACCAGAACTAGAGGTATAACACTTAGAGACATGGACCAGAACTAGAGGTATAACACTTAGAGACATGGACCAGAACTAGAGGTATAACACTTAAAGACATGGACCAGAAGTAGAGGTATAACACTATTAGACATGGACCAGAACTAGAGGTATAACACTATTAGACAGGGACCAGAACTAGAGGTATAACACTTAGAGACATGGACCAGAACTAGAGGTATAACACTTAGAGACATGGACCAGAACTAGAGGTATAACACTTAGAGACATGGACCAGAACTAGAGGTATAACACTTAGAGACATGGACCAGAACTAGAGGTATAACACTTAGAGACATGGACCAGAACTAGAGGTATAACACTTAGAGACATGGACCAGAAGTAGAGGTATAACACTTAGAGACATGGACCAGAAGTAGAGGTATAACACTATTAGACATGGACCAGAACTAGAGGTATTACACTATTAGACATGGACCAGAACTAGAGGTATGACACTATTAGACATGGACCAGAACTAGAGGTATTACACTATTAGACATGGACCAGAACTAGAGGTATTACACTATTAGACATGGACCAGAACTAGAGGTATTACACTATTAGACATGGACCAGAACTAGAGGTATTACACTATTAGACATGGACCAGAACTAGAGGTATTACACTATTAGACATGGACCAGAACTAGAGGTATTACACTATTAGACATGGACCAGAACTAGAGGTATAACACTTAGAGACATGGACCAGAACTAGAGGTATTACACTATTAGACATGGACCAGAACTAGAGGTATTACACTATTAGACATGGACCAGAACTAGAGGTATAACACTATTAGACATGGACCAGAACTAGAGGTATTACACTATTAGACATGGACCAGAACTAGAGGTATTACACTATTAGACATGGACCAGAACTAGAGGTATTACACTATTAGACATGGACCAGACCTAGAGGTATTACACTATTAGACATGGACCAGAACTAGAGGTATTACACTTA
>NC_092159.1:67274550-67284550 GCF_045791955.1 Oncorhynchus clarkii lewisi | reverse complement strand
AGCCATTCTGTTTACCCTAGCCTAACTCCTCCACCACACCACACAGCCATTCTGTTTACCCTAGCCTACCTCCTCCACCACACAGCCATTCTGTTTACCCTAGCCTACCTCCTCCACCACACAGCCATTCTGTTTACCCTAGCCTATCTCCTCCACCACACAGCCATTCTGTTTACCCTAGCCTATCTCCTCCACCACACCACAATTCTGTTTACCCTAGCCTAACTCCTCCACCACACAGCCATTCTGTTTACCCTAGCCTACCTCCTCCACCACACAGCCATTCTGTTTACCCTAGCCTATCTCCTCCACCACACAGCCATTCTGTTTACCCTAGCCTAACTCCTCCACCACACCACACAGCCATTCTGTTTACCCTAGCCTACCTCCTCCACCACACAGCCATTCTGTTTACCCTAGCCTACCTCCTCCACCACACAGCCATTCTGTTTACCCTAGCCTACCTCCTCCACCACACAGCCATTCTGTTTACCCTAGCCTATCTCCTCCACCACACAGCCATTCTGTTTACCCTAGCCTACCTCCTCCACCACACCACACAGCCATTCTGGTTACCCTAACCTACCTCCTCTACCACACAGCCATTCTGTTTACCCTAACCTACCTCCTCCACCACACAGCCAGGAAGAGGGTTGGACTGAAAACCTACAGGACAGTAGATCTCCAGGAAGAGGGTTGGACTGAAAACCTACAGGACGGTAGATCTCCAGGAAGAGGGTTGGACTGAAAACCTACAGGACGGTAGATCTCCAGGAAGAGGGTTGGACTGAAAACGTACAGGACAGTAGATCTCCAGGAAGAGGGTTGGACTGAAAACCTACAGGACAGTAGATCTCCAGGAAGAGGGTTGGACTGAAAACCTACAGGACAGTAGATCTCCAGGAAGAGGGTTGGACTGAAAACCTACAGGACAGTAGATCTCCAGGAAGAGGGTTGGACTGAAAACCTACAGGACAGTAGATCTCCAGGAAGAGGGTTGGACACATATAATTTGAGAACGCACTGCCACTGCCTCTGCAACGCGATGCTGCAAGGCAAACACAGCGTTCCATTGGAAATTAATGAACTTCTGGTTTACCAAAACGCAATAACACTGTTGATGTGATCGAGGCATGAGAAACTGTGTGTGTGTGTGTGTCTAGTGTGTGTGTGTGTGTGTGTGTCTAGTGTGTGTGCGCTTGTGTCATTTAAGAGGTGTGGACATGTGTGTGTGTGTGTGTGTGTGTGTATCATAGTATCTCTCTGGGTATTGCTACACAGAGTGTGAACTCAACAACCCTGACCTCTAACCTCCGACGCCTGAACTCTGCCCTAACCAACAGGTTCAACACAGTGAGGTTTAGCCATAGACTTGGATAGACAGCTCCAGTGCCCAAGTGAGGTTTAGCCATAGACTTGGATAGACAGCTCCAGTGTCCCAGTGAGGTTTAGCCATATACTTGGATTGACAGCTCCAGTGCCCCAGTGAGGTTTAGCCATAGACTTGGATAGACAGCTCCAGTGACCCAGTGAAGTTTAGCCATATACTTGGATAGACAGCTCCAGTGACCCAAAGCCTGTTGTAGCATGAGCCCTCTAACTACCTCTATGGGTTTAGCCCCTCCACTCTTGTGTATGAAGCTGCTGTAAAACACACTATAACACGACAATGTCTATAGATAAACACAGACACACCTCTATGGCATTCATAACTGTCCACATACATCTAATTTAACAAATGACTGGACTTTATATAGATTATTATCGTAACAAATGACTGGACTTTATATAGATTATTATCATAACAAATGACTGGCCTTTATATAGATTATTATCGTAACAAATGACTGGACTTTATATAGATTATTATCGTAACAAATGACTGGACTTTATATACTGTAGATTATTATCGTAACAAATGACTGGACTTTATATAGATTATTATCGTAACAAATGACTGGACTTTATATAGATTATTATCGTAACAAATGACTGGACTTTATATAGATTATTATCGTAACAAATGACTGGACTTTATATAGATTATTATCGTAACAAATGACTGGACTTGATATAGATTATTATCATAACAAATGACTGGACTTTATATAGATTATTATCATAACAAATGACTGGACTTTATATGGAGTATTATCATAAGAAATGCACTGATGTGGTCTAATTATATGATACAGCCTGTTGAGATACTCTACATGACCAACAGTATGTGGACACCTGCTAGTGGAACACCTCATAAACAAATCATGGTCATTAATATGGAGTCGGTCCCCTGCTTTGCTGCTATAACAGCCTCTACTCTTCTGGGAAGGCTTTCCACTAGATGTAGGAACATTGCTGCTATAACAGCCTCCACTCTTCTGGGAAGGCTTTCCACTAGATGTAGGAACATTGCTGCTATAACAGCCTCCACTTTTCTGGGAAGGCTTTCCACTAGATGTTGGAACATTGCTGCTATAACAGCCTCCACTCTTCTGGGAAGGCTTTCCACTAGATGTTGGAACATTGCTGCTATAATAGCCTCCACTCTTCTGGGAAGGCTTTCCACTAGATGTAGGAACATTGCTGCTATAACAGCCTCCACTCTTCTGGGAAGGCTTTCCACTAGATGTTGGAAAATTGCTGCTATAACAGCCTCCACTCTTCTGGGAAGGCTTTCCACTAGATGTTGGAACATTGCTGCTATAACAGCCTCCACTCTTCTGGGAAGGCTTTCCACTAGATGTTGGAACATTGCTGCGGGGACTTGCTTCCATTCAGACACAAGAGCATGAATGAGGTCGGGCACTGATGCTGGGCGATTAGGCCTGGCTCGCAGTCGGTGTTCCAATTCATCCCAAAAGTATTTGATGAGGTTGACGTCAGTGCTCTGTGCAGGCCAGTCAATTTCTTCCACACCGATCTCAAAACAAAACAAAAATCTGTATGGACCTGGCACGGGGTCATTGTCATGCTGAAACAGGAAAGGGCCTTCCCAAAACTGTTGCCACAAAGTTGTAAGCACAGAATTGTCTAGAATGTCAACTTAACTTGGCTAAAAGTTTTCCTTTCATTGGAACTAAGGGGCCCAAACCGTGAAGAACAGCCCCAGACCATTATTCCTCCTCCACCAAACTTTACAGTTGGCACTATGTATTGGGGCAGGTAGTGTTCTCCTGGCATCCGCCAAACCCAGATTTGTCCATCAGACTGACAGATGGGGAAGCGTGATTCGTCATTCATTTCCACTGCTCCAGTCCAATCGCGGCGAGCCTTTACACCACTCCAGCAGACGCTTGGCATTGCGCATGGTGATCTTAGGCTTGTATGTGCCTGCTCGGCCATGGAAACCCATTTCATGAAGCTCTCCAACGAACGGTTATTGTGCCGATGTTGCTTCCAGAGGTAGTTTGTAACTCGGTAGTGAGTGTTGCAACTGAGGCCAGACGATTCTTACGACCTACACGCTTCAGAACTCAGCGGTCCCGTTCTGTGAGCTTGTGTGGTCTACCACTTCGCGGCTGAGCCGTTGTTGCTCCTAGACATTTCCATTTCATAATAACAGCACTTACAGTTGACCGGGGAAGCTCTAACAGAACAGAAATTTGACGAACTGCCTTGTTGGAAAGGTTGCATCCTATGACGGTGCCACGTCGAAAGTCACTGAGCTCTTCAGTACAGGCCTTTCTGCCAATGTTTGTCTATGGAGATTACATGGCTGTGTGCTCGATTTTATACACCTGTCAGAAACAAGTGTGGCTGAAATAGCTGAATCCACTCATTTGAAGGGGTGTCCACATACTGCTGTATATAAGCCTTCATATATACACTATATACCCCCCTTACGCTCTCAGAACAGCCACAAACATTCTGTATATCTCCCCTGAGGTAGAGGGAGAAGGAGAGAGGAGGTATATTTATTGTAGATCGTTATCAGAATGGGACAGTCTAAGGTATGTGTGAGATTTCTCTTTAGGCAGAACAGGGATAAATACAGAACAGAGAGAGGAGCTATATTTATTGTAGATACGGTATGGGCTATGAGGTATGAGGAGAGAGGAGGTATATTTATTGTAGATACGGTATGGGCTATGAGGTATGAGGAGAGAGGAGGTATATTTATTGTAGATAAGGTATGGGCTATGAGGTATGAGGAGAGAGGAGGTATATTTATTGTAGATAAGGTATGAGCTATGAGGTATGAGGAGAGAGGAGGTATATTTATTGTAGATACGGTATGGGCTATGAGGTATGAGGAGAGAGGAGGTATATTTACTGTAGATAGGGTATGGGCTATGAGGTATGAGGAGCTGGAAGCATCTGGAAACAAGGATTGTATTGTTCTAACAGAGGAAAGACAGAGAGCCTGGGGGGTCATGACCCCAACACACACACACTCATACACACATACACACACACACTCACACACACACACACACACACACATACACACACACACACACACACACACACACACTCACACACACACACACACACACACACACACACACACACACACACATACATACACACACACACACACACACACACACACACACACACACACACACACACACACACACACACACACACACACACACACACACACACACACACACACACAGTTCCAGTCCAGTTCTGCTTATGCAACATGTCTCAGTAGGTTTTCTTGGTTAAAGGAAAGATTTACAGCTTTCAATGAAAACAACTGGACCAAATCTATTCAATTACATGTAACTTTATTAGCAGGACTGCAGAACACAATGTTGGCCAAACACAGTTCAGTCTGATGAAATGGATCTAGTCTTCTTGGGCTCTGGAAGTCAACAATGACAGAATGCACAACATGTCTGGTTTGTTCAAGTGTGTGTGTGTGTGTGTGTGTGTGTGTGTGTGTGTGTGTGTGTGTGTGTGTGTGTGTGTGTGTGTGTGTGTGTGTGTGTGTGTGTGTGTATGTGTGTGTGTGTGTGTGTGTGTGTGTTGACTGCGTAAGGAAGACCCATTAGTACTCTGTCTGCTGTGTCTGGAACCTGTAGTCACCTGTCTGTCTCTGTTACACCATCAAATACACTCAGAGAGGAAGAGGAACCTGTCTGTCTCTGTTACACCAACAAATAGACTCAGAGAGGAACCTGTCTGTCTCTGTTACACCATCAAATAGTCTCAGAGAGGAACCTGTCTGTCTCTCTGTTACACCATCAAATACACTCAGAGAGGAACCTGTCTGTCTCTGTTACACCAACAAATAGACTCAGAGAGGAACCTGTCTGTCTCTGTTACACTAACAACTACACTCAGAGAGGAACCTGTCTGTCCCTGTTACACCAACAACTACACTCAGAGAGGAAGAGGAACCTGTCTGTCTCTCTGTTACACCATCAAATAGTCTCAGAGAGGAACCTGTCTGTCTCTGTTACACCATCAAATAGTCTCAGAGAGGAACCTGTCTGTCTCTGTTACACCAACAACTACACTCAGAGAGGAAGAGGAACCTGTCTCTGTTACACCAACAAATAGACTCAGAGAGGAACCTGTCTGTCTCTCTGTTACACCATCAAATAGTCTCAGAGAGGAACCTGTCTGTCTCTGTTACACCAACAAATAGACTCAGAGAGGAACCTGTCTGTCTCTGTTACACCAACAACTACACTCAGAGAGGAACCTGTCTGTCTCTGTTACACTAACAACTACACTCAGAGAGGAACCTGTCTGTCTCTGTTACACCAACAACTACACTCAGAGAGGAACCTGTCTGTCTCTGTTACACCAACAAATAGACTCAGAGAGGAACCTGTCTGTCTCTGTTACACCAACAACTACACTCAGAGAGGAACCTGTCTGTCTCTGTTACACTAACAACTACACTCAGAGAGGAACCTGTCTGTCTCTGTTACACCAACAACTACACTCAGAGAGGAACCTGTCTGTCTCTCTGTTACACCAACAACTACACTCAGAGAGGAACCTGTCTGTCTCTATTACACCAACAACCACACTCAGAGAGGAACCTGTCTGTCTCTGTTACACCAACAAATACACTCAGAGAGGAACCTGCCTGTCTCTGTTACACCAACAAATAGACTCAGAGAGGAACCTGTCTGTCTCTGTTTCACCAACAAATAGTCTCAGAGAGGAACCTGTCTGTCTCTCTGTTACACCAACAACTACACTCAGAGAGGAACCTGTCTGTCTCTCTGTTACACCAACAAATAGTCTCAGGAAGGAAGTTAATATAACCCAACGTAACCTCAGAGAGTACAACACCACTCGGCACACACAGCTAACTATAGTCCAGTCCTGATCTCTAACCATCCCTCCCTCCTTCCTTCTGGGAAGTGGAAAGTGATGAGAGAGAAGTAGGAAAAGATTACAGTGTGCTTTCCTGAGGGCCAACTAACTTCCTCGTGATCCAACCAACCACACACACACACACACACACAGACACACACACACACACACACACACACACATACATCAATCAAATGAAAGCAGACGAGAGAGAGAATCCAACAACATCCCATTATGTAAAATGAGACTCCTCCATTAGCTAATGAAGAATGAAGGATTCTGGGAATGCAACAGGTCTGGGAATGAAGGGTTCTGGGAATGAAACGGTTCTGGGAATGCAACAGGTCTGGGAATGAAACGGTTCTGGGAATGCAACAGGTCTGGGAATGCAACAGGTCTGGGAATGAAGGGTTCTGGGATTGCAACAGGTCTGGGAATGAATGGTTCTGGGAATGCAACGGGTCTGGGAATGAAGGGTTCTGGGATTGCAACAGGTCTGGGAATGCAACAGGTCTGGGAATGAAACGGTTCTGGGAATGCAACAGGTCTGGGAATGCAACAGGTCTGGGAATGCAACAGGTCTGGGAATGAAGGGTTCTTGGAATGAATGGTTCTGGGAATGCAACAGGTCTGGGAATGAAACGGTTCTGGGAATGCAACAGGTCTGGGAATGAAACGGTTCTGGGAATGCAACAGGTCTGGGAATGCAACAGGTCTGGGGATGAAGGGTTCTGGGATTGCAACAGGTCTGGGAATGAATGGTTCTGGGAATGCAACAGGTCTGGGAATGAAGGGTTCTGGGATTGCAACAGGTCTGGGAATGCAACAGGTCTGGGAATGAAACGGTTCTGGGAATGCAACAGGTCTGGGAATGAAACGGTTCTGGGAATGCAACAGGTCTGGGAATGCAACAGGTCTGGGAATGAAGGGTTCTGGGATTGCAACAGGTCTGGGAATGAAGGGTTCTGGGATTGCAACAGGTCTGGGAATGAAGGGTTCTGGGATTGCAACAGGTCTGGGAATGAAGGGTTCTGGGATTGCAACAGGTCTGGGAATGAATGGTTCTGGGAATGCAACAGGTCTGGGAATGAATGGTTCTGGGAATGCAACAGGTCTGGGAATGAAGGGTTCTGGGAATTAAACAGGTCTGGGAATGAATGGTTCTGGAATGCAACAGGTCTGGGAATGAATGGTTCTGGGAATTAAACAGGTCTGGGAATGAATGGTTCTGGGAATGCAACAGGTCTGGGAATGAATGGTTCTGGGAATGCAACAGGTCTGGGAATGAATGGTTCTGGGAATGCAACAGGTCTGGGAATGAAACGGTTCTGGGAATGCAACAGGTCTGGGAATGCAACAGATCTGGGAATGAAGGGTTCTGGGAATGCAACAGGTCTGGGAATGCAACAGGTCTGGGAATGAAGGGTTCTGGGAATGAAGGGTTCTGGGATTGCAACAGGTCTGGGAATGAAGGGTTCTGGGAATGCAACAGGTCTGGGAATGAATGGTTCTGGGATTGCAACAGGTCTGGGAATGAAGGGTTCTGGGAATGCAACAGGTCTGGGAATGCAACAGGTCTGGGAATGAAGGGTTCTGGGAATGCAACAGGTCTGGGAATGCAACAGGTCTGGGATTGCAACAGGTCTGGGAATGAAGGGTTCTGGGAATGCAACAGGTCTGGGAATGAAGGGTTCTGGGATTGCAACAGGTCTGGGCTTGGTGTGTGTGATGCTAACGGCTCAGGTCTGGGAATGAAGGGTTCTGGGAATGCAACAGGTCTGGGCTTGGTGTGTGTGATGCTGGGCCGTTGATACATCTGATTTTATCCACATGCTTTGCTGGTGGTTTCTGTTTGTGTCAGAGATAGAAGCAGAGATAAACATCAACTATCTCTTCCGTCTGAGATAGAGGTGTGTTTATCTCTACCGTCTGAGATAGAGGTGTGTTTATCTCTCCTTCTATCTCTACCGTCTGAGATAGAGGTGTGTTTATCTCTACCGTCTGAGATAGCGTTTGTTTATCTCTACCGTCTGAGATAGTTGATGTTAATCTCTCCTTCTATCTCTACTGTCTGAGATAGAGGTGTGTTTATCTCTACCATCTGAGATAGAGGTGTGTTTATCTCTACTGTCTGAGATAGAGGTGTGTTTATCTCTACTGTCTGAGATAGAGGTGTGTTTATCTCTACCGTCTGAGATAGAGGTGTGTTTATCTCTCCTTCTGAGATAGTTGATGTTAATCTCTCCTTCTATCTCTACCGTCTGAGATAGAGGTGTGTTTATCTCTCCTTCTGAGATAGTTGATGTTAATCTCTCCTTCTATCTCTACCGTCTGAGATAGAGGTGTGTTTATCTCTTCTGTCTGAGATAGAGGTGTGTTTATCTCTCCTTCTATCTCTACCGTCTGAGATAGAGGTGTGTTTATCTCTTCTGTCTGAGATAGAGGTGTGTTTATCTCTCCTTCTATCTCTACCGTCTGAGATAGAGGTGTGTTTATCTCTTCTGTCTGAAATAGAGGTGTGTTTATCTCTACCGTCTGAGATAGAGGTGTGTTTATCTCTACTGTCTGAGATAGAGGTGTGTTTATCTCTACTGTCTGAGATAGAGGTGTGTTTATCTCTACTGTCTGAGATAGAGGTGTGTCTATCTCTATTGTCTGAGATAGAGGTGTGTTTATCTCTACTGTCTGAGATAGAGGTGTGTTTATCTCTACCATCTGAGATAGAGGTGTGTTTATCTCTACTGTCTGAGATAGAGGTGTGTTTATCTCTACCGTCTGAGATAGCGTTTGTTTATCTCTACCGTCTGAGATAGTTGATGTTAATCTCTCCTTCTATCTCTACTGTCTGAGATAGAGGTGTGTTTATCTCTACCATCTGAGATAGAGGTGTGTTTATCTCTACTGTCTGAGATAGAGGTGTGTTTATCTCTACTGTCTGAGATAGAGGTGTGTTTATCTCTACCGTCTGAGATAGAGGTGTGTTTATCTCTCCTTCTGAGATAGTTGATGTTAATCTCTCCTTCTATCTCTACCGTCTGAGATAGAGGTGTGTTTATCTCTCCTTCTGAGATAGTTGATGTTAATCTCTCCTTCTATCTCTACCGTCTGAGATAGAGGTGTGTTTATCTCTTCTGTCTGAGATAGAGGTGTGTTTATCTCTCCTTCTATCTCTACCGTCTGAGATAGAGGTGTGTTTATCTCTTCTGTCTGAGATAGAGGTGTGTTTATCTCTCCTTCTATCTCTACCGTCTGAGATAGAGGTGTGTTTATCTCTTCTGTCTGAAATAGAGGTGTGTTTATCTCTACCGTCTGAGATAGAGGTGTGTTTATCTCTACTGTCTGAGATAGAGGTGTGTTTATCTCTACTGTCTGAGATAGAGGTGTGTTTATCTCTACTGTCTGAGATAGAGGTGTGTTTATCTCTATTGTCTGAGATAGAGGTGTGTTTATCTCTACTGTCTGAGATAGAGGTGTGTTTATCTCTACCATCTGAGATAGAGGTGTGTTTATCTCTACTGTCTGAGATAGAGGTGTGTTTATCTCTACCGTCTGAGATAGAGGTGTGTTTATCTCTCCTTCTGAGATAGTTGATGTTAATCTCTCCTTCTATCTCTACCGTCTGAGATAGAGGTGTGTTTATCTCTCCTTCTGAGATAGTTGATGTTAATCTCTCCTTCTATCTCTACCGTCTGAGATAGCATGTGTTTGGGAGTGG
>NC_092159.1:67259550-67267050 GCF_045791955.1 Oncorhynchus clarkii lewisi | reverse complement strand
ATAACTGTAAGGTGTAAATAGCATCCCGTTCCTGGAGGCTGTTGCCGTAGTGATTACTAAAATATACTGTACCGGTATGTGTGGAGAAACAAAACAGTTGATTTGATCACAGAGTGGTAGTCACAGACGAGAAAGAGAGAGAGATGAGAGACAGAATGGGTCCACACCAGCTACTTTCTTCAGAGAACGGCTGTGTTTTCAACTCATTGATTTTATAGGTCAATTACTTCTAGGCTTGAATCTGCAGTCGGCAGGGAGCTCTCATTCTCTCTCGATAGACACACACACACACACACACACAAACACAAACACATTTAAATACACAGACAATTCACACCAATTCACACTTGTCTGACGACCCAGCTACTGGTGTGTAAATGAGTCTTAGAAAGGAGAGCGGGATGGGGGGAGGTAGGGATGGGGGAGGGAGGGCTAGGCAGCAGAGAGGTGAAGTCCTCTGTTGGATTAGTGGAAGCTCCTTGAGCCAATCTGCATGTGAATGGCTGTGAACTGCTTTAGCCATCACGCCCGCCCTCACACTCACACAGAGAGAAAGAGAGAGAGAGAGACAGACAGACAGCGGGGTAGTGCAAGAGAGAGGGAGAAAGCCAGACAGAGAGACAGAGAGAGAGGTAGAGGTATTAGAGGCATCAGCTCAAATCCTCCCCATCGCCTCTCCAGCTCAGGAAAGAGAGTGAGTGGATAAACTGGGCAAAGAAAGATAAGTAAAACAAGGCCTTTCTTCTTCTCTGCCTGGTGGGCAGGCAGCTGTATGGTTGGGGACTGGGGCCGTGGAGAGAGAGAACAGGAATCGGACTGGCTTTTGTGAATGAGAGAAGGTAGGAATCTTTTATATCCTCCCCCCCCCCGCGGCCTCTATGGGCCGATCTCAATGCCTCTTCAAACCATGAGACCTGACTGGATCGGTCCACTTTGGGAAAAGGGGTTGGGGGGGTCTGGACCTGGCTGTTTACAATGCATGTTTTTTTCTGAATAATGGGATTTTCTTCAAAAGTGAAATGAAAAGAATGTATTGGTTTAATTTGAACAGCTGTATGTTTTGGTCTTGAGTATTGATGCTGATAAATATTTAGTAGGAAGGTTTCTGTTGTTAGTTGTTGACTAGTGAATGTTTTGTGGTTGTGGCCATGTGATACAGCACATGTTGCTGAATCTCACTGCTCTTTCATATGTAAAGTGTGGCACCATTTTACCAGAGCTGTGTCTCTACCCCCTCTGTCACTGTGGAGCTAACTGTTGCTCAACACTCGTTTGTGTGTGTGTGTGTGTGTGTGTGTGTGTGTGTGTGTGTGTTGTGTGTGTTCTTATGAGGAAAGGCGTGTTATCACATCATTTATGGTAATCTTTGGTTCTACTTTGAGGAACATGCGGACTACAGAGATGTGCTGATACAGTGTTGATCCACTAACCATGTAGAGCTGCGTTCAACATCTAATGAGTTCACTGTTCAGTCAGATGATGATTCCCCTGATTCATCAGTATTTATTCATAGGGGAAGCCCTGGTTAAACTGATTCATCAGTATGTATTCATAGGGGAAGCCCTGGTTAAACTGATTCATCAGTATTTATTCATAGAGGAAGCCCTGGTTAAACTGATTCATCAGTATTTATTCATAGGGGATAGAGGAAGCCCTGGTTAAACTGATTCATCAGTATTTATTCATAGAGGAAGCCCTGGTTAAACTGATTCATCAGTATTTATTCATAGGGGACAGAGGAAGCCCTGGTTAAACTGATTCATCAGTATTTATTCATAGGGGACAGAGGAAGCCCTGGTTAAACTGATTCATCAGTATTTATTCATAGGGGACAGAGGAAGCCCTGGTTAAACTGATTCATCAGTATTTATTCATAGGGGACAGAGGAAGCCCTGGTTAAACTGATTCATCCGTATTTATTCATAGGGGATAGAGGAAGCCCTGGTTAAACTGATTCATCAGTATTTATTCATAGAGGACAGAGGAAGCCCTGGTTAAACTGATTCATCAGTATTTATTCATAGAGGACAGAGGAAGCCCTGGTTAAACTGATTCATCAGTATTTATTCATAGGGGACAGAGGAAGCCCTGGTTAAACTGTTTCATCAGTATTTATTCATAGGGGACAGAGGAAGCCCTGGTTAAACTGTTTCATCAGTATGTATTCATAGTGGACAGAGGAAGCCCTGGTTAAACTGATTCATCCGTATTTATTCATAGGGGACAGAGGAAGCCCTGGTTAAACTGATTCATCAGTATGTATTCATAGGGGAAGCCCTGGTTAAACTGATTCATCAGTATTTATTCATAGAGGAAGCCCTGGTTAAACTGATTCATCAGTATTTATTCATAGAGGAAGCCCTGGTTAAACTGATTCATCAGTATTTATTCATAGGGGATAGAGGAAGCCCTGGTTAAACTGATTCATCAGTATTTATTCATAGAGGAAGCCCTGGTTAAACTGATTCATCAGTATTTATTCATAGGGGACAGAGGAAGCCCTGGTTAAACTGATTCATCAGTATTTATTCATAGGGGACAGAGGAAGCCCTGGTTAAACTGATTCATCAGTATTTATTCATAGGGGACAGAGGAAGCCCTGGTTAAACTGATTCATCAGTATTTATTCATAGGGGACAGAGGAAGCCCTGGTTAAACTGATTCATCCGTATTTATTCATAGGGGATAGAGGAAGCCCTGGTTAAACTGATTCATCAGTATTTATTCATAGAGGACAGAGGAAGCCCTGGTTAAACTGATTCATCAGTATTTATTCATAGAGGACAGAGGAAGCCCTGGTTAAACTGATTCATCAGTATTTATTCATAGGGGACAGAGGAAGCCCTGGTTAAACTGTTTCATCAGTATTTATTCATAGGGGACAGAGGAAGCCCTGGTTAAACTGTTTCATCAGTATGTATTCATAGTGGACAGAGGAAGCCCTGGTTAAACTGATTCATCCGTATTTATTCATAGGGGACAGAGGAAGCCCTGGTTAAACTGATTCATCAGTATTTATTCATAGGGGACAGAGGAAGCCCTGGTTAAACTGATTCATCAGTATTTATTCATAGGGGACAGAGGAAGCCCTGGTTAAACTGATTCATCAGTATTTATTCATAGAGGATAGAGGAAGCCCTGGTTAAACTGATTCATCAGTATTTATTCATAGGGGACAGAGGAAGCCCTGGTTAAACTGATTCATCAGTATTTATTCATAGAGGAAGCCCTGGTTAAACTGATTCATCAGTATTTATTCATAGAGGAAGCCCTGGTTAAACTGATTCATCAGTATTTATTCATAGGGGACAGAGGAAGCCCTGGTTAAACTGATTCATCAGTATTTATTCATAGAGGAAGCCCTGGTTAAACTGATTCATCAGTATTTATTCATAGGGGACAGAGGAAGCCCTGGTTAAACTGATTCATCAGTATTTATTCATAGGGGACAGAGGAAGCCCTGGTTAAACTGATTCATCAGTATTTATTCATAGGGGACAGAGGAAGCCCTGGTTAAACTGATTCATCAGTATTTATTCATAGGGGACAGAGGAAGCCCTGGTTAAACTGATTCATCCATATGTATTCATAGGGGACAGAGGAAGCCCTGGTTAAACTGATTCATCAGTATTTATTCATAGGGGACAGAGGAAGCCCTGGTTAAACTGATTCATCAGTATTTATTCATAGGGGACAGAGGAAGCCCTGGTTAAACTGATTCATCAGTATTTATTCATAGGGGACAGAGGAAGCCCTGGTTAAACTGATTCATCAGTATTTATTCGTAGGGGACAGAGGAAGCCCTGGTTAAACTGATTCATCAGTATTTATTCATAGGGGACAGAGGAATCCCTGGTTAAACTGATTCATCAGTATTTATTCATAGGGGACAGAGGAAGCCCTGGTTAAACTGATTCATCAGTATTTATTCATAGGGGACAGAGGAAGCCCTGGTTAAACTGATTCATCAGTATTTATTCATAGGGGACAGAGGAAGCCCTGGTTAAACTGATTCATCAGTATTTATTCATAGGGGACAGAGGAAGCCCTGGTTAAACTGATTCATCAGTATTTATTCATAGGGGACAGAGGAAGCCCTGGTTAAACTGATTCATCAGTATTTATTCATAGGGGACAGAGGAAGCCCTGGTTAAACTGATTCATCAGTATTTATTCATAGAGGAAGCCCTGGTTAAACTGATTCATCAGTATTTATTCACAGAGGAAGCCCTGGTTAAACTGATTCATCAGTATTTATTCACAGAGGAAGCCCTGGTTAAACTGATTCATCAGTATTTATTCACAGAGGAAGCCCTGGTTAAACTGATTCATCAGTATTTATTCACAGAGGAAGCCCTGGTTAAACTGATTCATCAGTATTTATTCACAGAGGAAGCCCTGGTTAAACTGATTCATCAGTATTTATTCACAGAGGAAGCCCTGGTTAAACTGATTCATCAGTATTTATTCACAGAGGAAGCCCTGGTTAAACTGATTCATCAGTATTTATTCACAGAGGAAGCCCTGGTTAAACTGATTCATCAGTATTTATTCACAGAGGAAGCCCTGGTTAAACTGATTCATCAGTATTTATTCACAGAGGAAGCCCTGGTTAAACTGATTCATCAGTATTTATTCACAGAGGAAGCCCTGGTTAAACTGATTCATCAGTATTTATTCACAGAGGAAGCCCTGGTTAAACTGAAGCAGTAGATGAGGCAGTAGATGAAGCAGTAGATGCTGAAACTGTCGTCTCGCCAAGAGACATGTTCAGAAAGAAGCACTGGTTAAACTGGGCGGCCATCTTGTGCCAACAGTAAACACACCTACGTCTCACTACAACAGTAAACACACCCACGTCTCACTACAACAGTAAACACACCTACGTCTCACTACAACAGTAAACACACCCACGTCTCACTACGTCTCACTACAACAGTAAACACACCCACGTCTCACTACGTCTCACTACAACAGTAAACACACCTACGTCTCACTACGTCTCACTACGTCTCACTACAACAGTTAACACACCTACGTCTCACTACGTCTCACTACAACAGTAAACACACCTGCGTCTCACTACGTCTCACTACGTCTCACTACGTCTCACTACAACAGTAAACACACCTACGTCTCACTACGTCTCACTACGTCTCACTACAACAGTAAACACACCTATGTCTCACTACGTCTCACTACGTCTCACTACAACAGTAAACACACCTACGTCTCACTACGTCTCACTACAACAGTAAACACACCTATGTCTCACTACGTCTCACTACGTCTCACTACAACAGTAAACACACCTACGTCTCACTACGTCTCACTACAACAGTAAACACACCTACGTCTCACTACATCTGATGTTAATGACATCCAGTTGGATGAGGATGGACCATCAACAGGAGTTTACATGTATAGAAACTATTATCTATCGTCCTCTACAGAAGCAGGAAATGTGAATTATAATTCATAGACATGTTTGTAAAGGTTTATAAAAAATGTTTAGATAAAGTTCAAATCTGACATTTCAAAGTGGAAATGACAAACTTTGACAGTTTGGACTTAAATCTGTTTGAACATCTATGGTGAGACTTGGAAATGGTTGTCTAGCAACAATCAACCACCAACTTAAATCTGTTTGAACATCTATGGTGAGACTTGGAAATGGTTGTCTAGCAACAATCAACAACCAACTTAAATCTGTTTGAACATCTATGGTAAGACTTGGAAATGGTTGTCTAGCAACAATCAACAACCAACTTAAATCTGTTTGAACATCTATGGTGAGACTTGGAAATGGTTGTCTAGCAACAATCAACAACCAACTTCAATCTGTTTGAACATCTATGGTGAGACTTGGAAATGGTTGTCTAGCAACAATCAACAACCAACTTCAATCTGTTTGAACATCTATGGTGAGACTTGGAAATGGTTGTCTAGCAACAATCAACAACCAACTTCAATCTGTTTGAACATCTATGGTGAGACTTGGAAATGGTTGTCTAGCAACAATCAACAACCAACTTCAATCTGTTTGATAATCTTTGTTAAGACTTGAAAATGGTTGTCTAGCAACAATCAACCACCAATTTGTTGGTTAATACACAATCCAGGTGTGTAAAGCTCTTAGAGACTTACCCAGAAAGACTCACAGCTGTAATTACTGCCAAAGGTGCTTCTAACACGCATTGACTCAGGGATGTGAATATTTATGTAAATTAGATATTTTTGCATTTCATTTTCGATAAATTTGGAGAGAAAAAAATCTATAAACATGTTTTGACAAGTGTCGTTATGGGGTATTGTGTGTAGATCTGTGAGCATTTATTTATTTTTCATCTATTTGGATTTCAGGGTGGAACACATGAACATGTAGTGTAAGTCAAGGGGTATGAATACTGTCTGAAGGCCCTCTGTTCATCATCTCTCCTCTGTTCATCATCTCTCCTCTCCTCTGTTCATCATCTCTCCTCTGTTCATCATCTCTCCTCCTCTCTGTTCATCATCTCTCCTCTTCTCTGTTCATCATCTCTCCTCTTCTCTGTTCATCATCTCTCCTCTTCTCTGTTCATCATCTCTCCTCTTCTCTGTTCATCATCTCTCCTCTGTTCATCATCTCTCCTCCTCTCTGTTCATCATCTCTCCTCTTCTCTGTTCATCATCTCTCCTCTTCTCTGTTCATCATCTCTCCTCTTCTCTGTTCATCATCTCTCCTCTTCTCTGTTCATCATCTCTCCTCTTCTCTGTTCATCATCTCTCCTCTTCTCTGTTCATCATCTCTCCTCTTCTCTGTTCATCATCTCTCCTCTTCTCTGTTCATCATCTCTCCTCTTCTCTGTTCATCATCTCTCCTCTTCTCTGTTCATCATCTCTCCTCTCCTCTGTTCATCATCTCTCCTCTTCTCTGTTCATCATCTCTCCTCTTCTCTGTTCATCATCTCTCCTCTGTTCATCATCTCTCCTCTCCTCTGTTCATCATCTCTCCTCTGTTCATCATCTCTCCTCTCCTCTGTTCATCATCTCTTCTCTGTTCATCATCTCTCCTCTCCTCTGTTCATCATCTCTCCTCTGTTCATCATCTCTTCTCTGTTCATCATCTCTCCTCTGTTCATCATCTCTCCTCTCCTCTGTTCATCATCTCTCCTCTGTTCATCATCTCTCCTCTGTTCATCATCTCTCCTCTGTTCATCATCTCTCCTCTGTTCATCATCTCTCCTCTGTTCATCATCTCTTCTCTGTTCATCATCTCTCCTCTGTTCATCATCTCTCCTCTCCTCTGTTCATCATCTCTCCTCTGTTCATCATCTCTCCTCCTCTGTTCATCATCTCTCCTCTGTTCATCATCTCTTCTCTGTTCATCATCTCTCCTCTCCTCTGTTCATCATCTCTCCTCTGTTCATCATCTCTCCTCTGTTCATCATCTCTCCTCTGTTCATCATCTCTCCTCTGTTCATCATCTCTCCTCTTCTCTGTTCATCATCTCTCCTCCTC
>NC_092159.1:67247050-67254550 GCF_045791955.1 Oncorhynchus clarkii lewisi | reverse complement strand
GAAGCTGTGGAGGAGAGAGTAGCTCAGGAGAAGACAGAGGACAGCACAGCGCAGAATAAAGAGACGGAGGAGAGAGAAGTAGACGTAGAGAGAGAGATGGAGGGAGAGGTAGAGGTCGTGACCCCTTGCCCTACAGAGAGCCATGGTCTCCAGGGAACCATTAAAGGTCATGACCTCTTCGGCTACGTGGGCATCGAGGCTGTTCTGGACCAGATGAGACGCAAGACCATGAAGGCTGGCTTCGAGTTCAACATCATGGTCGTGGGTGAGTCGACACACACACACACACACACACACACACACACACTGCCAATTGATATCCTCGTACAGTTCAGTCCAGTCAGCTAGCTGTGCAACCTGATCTCAAAGTTTCACTTTCGAAATTCAACATAAAATGGATGAACGTCTTTAATTTCATTCCACATAGTTACAGGGTTCATTCCACGTAGTTACAGGGTTCATTCCACATAGTTACAGGGTTCATTCCACATAGTTACAGGGTTCATTCCACATAGTTACAGGGTTCATTCCACGTAGTTACAGGGTTCATTCCACGTAGTTACAGGGTTCATTCCACGTAGTTACAGGGTTCATTCCACGTAGTTACAGGGTTCATTCTACATAGTTACAGGGTTCATTCCACATAGTTACAGGGTTCATTCCACGTAGTTACAGGGTTCATTCCACGTAGTTACAGGGTTCATTCCACGTAGTTACAGGGTTCATTCCACGTAGTTACAGGGTTCATTCCACATAGTTACAGGGTTTATTCCACGTAGATACAGAGTTCATTCCACATAGTTACAGGGTTCATTCCACGTAGTTACAGGGTTCATTCCACGTAGTTACAGGGTTCATTCCACATAGTTACAGGGTTCATTCCACATAGTTACAGGGTTCATTCCACGTAGTTACAGGGTTAAATCCATGTGGTTACAGGGTTCATTCCACGTAGTTACAGGGTTCATTCCACATAGTTACAGGTTAAAACAGAAACAACTCAAAGGGTTTAGTTTAGGTATTCATTCCTAGTGGTGTAGTTTAGGTATTCATTCCTAGTGGTGTAGTTTAGGTATTCATTCCTGGTGGTGTAGTTTAGGTATTCATTCCTAGTGGTGTAGTTTAGGTATTCATTCCTAGTGGTGTAGTTTAGGTATTCATTCCTAGTGGTGTAGTTTAGGTATTCATTCCTAGTGGTGTAGTTTAGGTATTCATTCCTAGTGGTGTAGTTTAGGTATTCATTCCTAGTGGTGTAGTTTAGGTATTCATTCCTAGTGGTGTAGTTTAGGTATTCATTCCTAGTAGTTTATTTTAGGTATTCATTCCTAGTGGTGTAGTTCAGGTTTTCATTCCTATTGGTGTAGTTTAGGTATTCATTCCTAGTGGTGTAGTTTAGGTATTCATTCCTAGTGGTGTAGTTTAGGTATTCATTCCTAGTGGTGTAGTTTAGGTATTCATTCCTAGTGGTGTAGTTTAGGTATTCATTCCTAGTGGTGTAGTTTAGGTATTCATCCCTAGTGGTGTAGTTTAGGTATTCATTCCTAGTGGTGTAGTTTAGGTATTCATTCCTAGTGGTGTAGTTTAGGTATTCATTCCTAGTGGTGTAGTTTAGGTATTCATTCCTAGTGGTTTATTTTAGGTATTCATTCCTAGTGGTGTAGTTTAGGTATTCACTCCTAGTGGTGTAGTTTAGGTATTCATTCCTAGTGGTTCAGTTTAGGTATTCATTCCTAGTGGTTCAGTTTAGGTATTCATTTCTAGTGGTTCAGTTTAGGTATTCATTCCTAGTGGTTCAGTTTAGGTATTAATTCCTAGTGGTGTAGTTTAGGTATTAATTCCTAGTGGTGTAGTTTAGGTATTCATTCCTAGTGGTTCAGTTTAGGTATTCATTCCTAGTGGTTCAGTTTAGGTATTCATTCAGAGTGGTTTAGTTTAGGTATTCATTCCTAGTGGTTAAGGTTAAAATAAAATAATGAAAAACAATGCATTGTTTTTATGAAGTATCTTCCAGTACTCTCCATGGCTTGCTAGAGTATTGTGAACTGCCATGGCACAGTGGTCTGAGTACTTGGTCTGTGTGGTCTGAGGATGCTTCATCTCCGAGCATCATGAGTTCACGCCCAGTGAACGGTGAGGAAGACATGTGTCGACGTCCTCAGGACCTTTACAACTATCCCAAATCAAATGGTAGTTCTAGTGACCAGGCTGAGCTCTGAACAGAATATTGTATTTGTAAACACTAGCTGTTAGAGGAATTGGTGTTTAGTGCCAGATTAAAGCTACAATCAGCAGTAGAAACAAGATCAACTGGTGTTTAGTGTCAGATTAAAGCTACACTCAGCAGTAGAAACAACACCAACTGGTGTTTAGTGCCAGATTAAAGCTACAATCAGCAGTAGAAACAACACCAACTGGTGTTTAGTGCCAGATTAAAGCTACAATCAGCAGTAGAAACAAGTTTCAGTAAAAATCTGAGGGATGGGGCTGGAGAAATGCAACCACTCAAATTCATAGACAGAGCAATGGATGCAAGGACTGACCATCCGTGATATCAGAATGATAGTTAAAACATTGTTTTTAGGCTAATGTCTACATTTTTTTTTTTATATATACAAACATTGGAGTACAACAAGCTTATATTTTGGGTTCTGATAGGGTGAGCCATTCATAAATTATTTTATTCAATGGGTATATATCAGAAATGTTTGCTTCGGTTCAGCTAGCTGTCAGGATGCTTCGGTTCGGCTAGCCGTCAGGATGCTTCGGTTCGGCTAGCTGTCTGTATGCTTCGGTTCAGCTAGCTGTCAGGATGCTTCGGTTCGGCTAGCTGTCAGGATGCTTCGGTTCAGCTAGCTGTCAGGATGCTTCGGTTCGGCTAGCTGTCAGGATGCTTCGGTTCAGCTGGCTGTCAGGATGCTTCGGTTCAGCTAGCTGTCAGGATGCTTCGGTTCAGCTAGCTGTCAGGATGCTTCGGTTCAGCTAGCCGTCTGTATGCTTCGGTTCAGCTAGCTGTCAGGATGCTTCGGTTCAGCTAGCCGTCTGTATGCTTCGGTTCAGCTAGCCGTCTGTATGCTTCGGTTCGGCTAGCCGTCTGTATGCTTCGGTTCAGCTAGCCGTCTGTATGCTTCGGTTCAGCTAGCTGTCAGGATGCTTCGGTTCGGCTAGCTGTCAGGATGCTTCGGTTCGGCTAGCTGTCTGTATGCTTCGGTTCAGCTAGCTGTCAGGATGCTTCGGTTCAGCTAGCTGTCAGGATGCTTCGGTTCGGCTAGCTGTCAGGATGCTTCGGTTCGGCTAGCTGTCAGGATGCTTCGGTTCGGCTAGCTGTCTGTATGCTTCGGTTCAGCTAGCTGTCAGGATGCTTCGGTTCAGCTAGCTGTCAGGATGCTTCGGTTCGGCTAGCTGTCAGGATGCTTCGGTTCAGCTAGCTGTCAGGATGCTTCGGTTCAGCTAGCCGTCTGTATGCTTCGGTTCAGCTAGCTGTCAGGATGCTTCGGTTCAGCTGGCTGTCAGGATGCTTCGGTTCGGCTAGCTGTCAGGATGCTTCGGTTCGGCTAGCTGTCAGGATGCTTCGGTTCAGCTAGCTGTCAGGATGCTTCGGTTCAGCTAGCCGTCTGTATGCTTCGGTTCAGCTAGCCGTCTGTATGCTTCGGTTTGGCTAGCTGTCAGGATGCTTCGGTTCAGCTAGCTGTCAGGATGCTTCGGTTCAGCTAGCCGTCTGTATGCTTCGGTTCAGCTAGCCGTCAGGATGCTTTGGTTCAGCTAGCTGTCAGGATGCTTCGGTTCGGCTGGCTGTCAGGATGCTTCGGTTCGGCTAGCTGTCAGGATGCTTCGGTTCGGCTAGCTGTCAGGATGCTTCGGTTCGGCTAGCTGTCAGGATGCTTCGGTTCGGCTAGCTGTCAGGATGCTTCGGTTCGGCTAGCTGTCAGGATGCTTCGGTTCGGCTGGCTGTCAGGATGCTTCGGTTCGGCTAGCTGTCAGGATGCTTCGGTTCGGCTGGCTGTCAGGATGAGGATGCTTCGGTTCGGCTAGCTGTCAGGATGCTTCGGTTCAGCTAGCTGTCAGGATGCTTCGGTTCGGCTAGCTGTCAGGATGCTTCGGTTCGGCTAGCTGTCAGGATGCTTCGGTTCGGCTGGCTGTCAGGATGCTTCGGTTCGGCTAGCTGTCAGGATGCTTCGGTTCGGCTAGCTGTCAGGATGCTTCGGTTCGGCTGGCTGTCAGGATGCTTCGGTTCGGCTAGCTGTCAGGATGCTTCGGTTCGGCTAGCTGTCTGTATGCTTCGGTTCGGCTGGCTGTCAGGATGCTTCGGTTCGGCTAGCTGTCAGGATGCTTCGGTTCGGCTAGCTGTCAGGATGCTTCGGTTCGGCTGGCTGTCAGGATGCTTCGGTTCAGCTAGCTGTCTGTATGCTTCGGTTCGGCTAGCTGTCTGGATGCTTCGGTTCGGCTAGCTGTCTGTATGCTTCGGTTCGGCTAGCTGTCAGGATGCTTCGGTTCGGCTAGCTGTCAGGATGCTTCGGTTCGGCTAGCTGTCTGTATGCTTCGGTTCGGCTAGCTGTCAGGATGCTTCGGTTCGGCTAGCTGTCAGGATGCTTCGGTTCGGCTAGCTGTCAGGATGCTTCGGTTCGGCTAGCTGTCAGGATGCTTCGGTTCGGCTAGCTGTCAGGATGCTTCGGTTCGGCTAGCTGTCAGGATGCTTCGGTTCGGCTAACTGTCAGGATGCTTCGGTTCAGCTAGCTGTCAGGATGCTTCGGTTCGGCTGGCTGTCAGGATGCTTCGGTTCGGCTAGCTGTCAGGATGCTTCGGTTCAGCTAGCTGTCAGGATGCTTCGGTTCGGCTAGCTGTCAGGATGCTTCGGTTCGGCTAGCTGTCAGGATGCTTCGGTTCGGCTAGCTGTCAGGATGCTTCGGTTCGGCTGGCTGTCAGGATGCTTCGGTTCGGCTAGCTGTCAGGATGCTTCGGTTCGGCTGGCTGTCAGGATGAGGATGCTTCGGTTCGGCTAGCTGTCAGGATGCTTCGGTTCAGCTAGCTGTCAGGATGCTTCGGTTCGGCTAGCTGTCAGGATGCTTCGGTTCGGCTAGCTGTCAGGATGCTTCGGTTCGGCTGGCTGTCAGGATGCTTCGGTTCGGCTAGCTGTCAGGATGCTTCGGTTCAGCTAGCTGTCAGGATGCTTCGGTTCGGCTGGCTGTCAGGATGCTTCGGTTCGGCTAGCTGTCAGGATGCTTCGGTTCGGCTAGCTGTCTGTATGCTTCGGTTCGGCTGGCTGTCAGGATGCTTCGGTTCGGCTAGCTGTCAGGATGCTTCGGTTCGGCTAGCTGTCAGGATGCTTCGGTTCGGCTGGCTGTCAGGATGCTTCGGTTCGGCTAGCTGTCTGTATGCTTCGGTTCGGCTAGATGTCTGGATGCTTCGGTTCGGCTAGCTGTCTGTATGCTTCGGTTCGGCTAGCTGTCAGGATGCTTCGGTTCGGCTAGCTGTCAGGATGCTTCGGTTCGGCTAGCTGTCTGTATGCTTCGGTTCGGCTAGCTGTCAGGATGCTTCGGTTCGGCTAGCTGTCAGGATGCTTCGGTTCGGCTAGCTGTCAGGATGCTTCGGTTCGGCTAGCTGTCAGGATGCTTCGGTTCGGCTAGCTGTCTGTATGCTTCGGTTCGGCTAGCTGTCAGGATGCTTCGGTTCGGCTAGCTGTCAGGATGCTTCGGTTCGGCTAGCTGTCAGGATGCTTCGGTTCGGCTAGTTGTCAGGATGCTTCGGTTCGGCTAGCTGTCAGGATGCTTCGGTTCGGCTAGCAGTCTGTATGCTTCGGTTCGGCTAGCAGTCAGGATGCTTCGGTTCGGCTAGCTGTCAGGATGCTTCGGTTCGGCTAGCTGTCAGGATGCTTCGGTTCGGCTAGCTGTCAGGATGCTTCGGTTCGGCTAGCTGTCAGGATGCTTCGGTTCGGCTGGTCGTCAGGATGCTTCGGTTCGGCTGGCCTTTCAGGATGCTTCGGTTCGGCTGGCCTTCAGGATGCTTCGGTTCGGATAGCTGTCAGGATGCTTCGGTTCGGCTGGCCGTCAGGATGCTTCGGTTCGGCTGGCCTTCAGGATGCTTCGGTTCGGCTGGCCGTCAGGATGCTTCGGTTCGGCTGGCCTTCAGGATGCTTCGGTTCGGCTGGCCTTCAGGATGCTTCGGTTCAGCTGGCCTTCAGGATGCTTCGGTTCAGCTGGCCTTCAGGATGCTTCGGTTCAGCTGGCCTTCAGGATGCTTCGGTTCAGCTGGCCTTCAGGATGCTTCGGTTCGGCTAGCTGTCAGGATGCTTCGGTTCGGCTGGCCGTCAGGATGCTTCGGTTCGGCTGGCCGTCTGCATGCTTCGGTTCGGCTGGCCGTCAGGATGCTTCGGTTCAGCTGGCCTTCAGGATGCTTCGGTTCGGCTAGCTGTCAGGATGCTTCGGTTCGGCTGGCCGTCAGGATGCTTCGGTTCGGCTGGCCGTCTGCATGCTTCGGTTCGGCTGGCCGTCAGAATGCTTCGGTTCAGCTAGCTGTCAGGATGCTTCGGTTCGGCTAGCTGTCAGGATGCTTCGGTTCAGCTGGCTGTCAGGATGCTTCGGTTCGGCTGGCTGTCAGCATGCTTCGGTTCAGCTAGCTGTCAGGATGCTTCGGTTCGGCTAGCTGTCAGGATGCTTCGGTTCGGCTGGCTGTCAGGATGAGGATGCTTCGGTTCGGCTGGCTGTCAGGATGCTTCGGTTCGGCTAGCTGTCAGGATGAGGATGCTTCGGTTCGGCTGGCTGTCAGGATGCTTCAGTTCGGCTGGCTGTCAGGATGCTTCGGTTCAGCTGGCTGTCAGGATGCTTCGGTTCAGCTAGCTGTCAGGATGAGGATGCTTCGGTTCGGCTGGCTGTCAGGATGCTTCGGTTCGGCTAGCTGTCAGGATGAGGATGCTTCGGTTCGGCTAGCTGTCAGGATGCTTCGGTTCAGCTAGCTGTCAGGATGCTTCGGTTCAGCTAGCTGTCAGGATGCTTCGGTTCGGCTAGCTGTCAGGATGCTTCGGTTCGGCTAGCTGTCAGGATGCTTCGGTTCGGCTAGCTGTCAGGATGCTTCGGTTTGGCTAGCAGTCAGGATGCTTCGGTTCAGCTAGCTGTCAGGATGCTTCGGTTCGGCTAGCTGTCAGGATGCTTCGGTTCGGCTGGCTGTCAGGATGCTTCGGTTCAGCTAGCTATCAGGATGAGGATGCTTCGGTTCAGCTAGCTATCAGGATGAGGATGCTTCGGTTCAGCTAGCTGTCAGGATGCTTCGGTTCGGCTGGCTTTCAGGATGCTTCGGTTCAGCTAGCTATCAGGATGAGGATGCTTCGGTTCAGCTAGCCGTCAGGATGCTTCGGTTCGGCTGGCTGTCAGGATGCTTCGGTTCAGCTAGCTGTCAGGATGCTTCGGTTCAGCTAGCCGTCAGGATGCTTCAGTTCGGCTAGCCGTCAGGATGCTTCGGTTCAGCTAGCTGTCAGGATGCTTCGGTTCAGCTAGCTGTCAGGATGCTTCG
>NC_092159.1:67239550-67242050 GCF_045791955.1 Oncorhynchus clarkii lewisi | reverse complement strand
CCTGTTCACAATGATCCACTTCCCTTATTCCCACTATGACTGAAATCGCTACCAAACACACACGCATGCGCACAATCTCACACACACGCACACACACACACAGCTCAGTTAGCCAGCGACCTGTACGGTCTCGTTGGCTGGCCCTCGCTTCATACTCGTCGCCAAACCCACTGGCTACAGGTTATCTACAAGTCTCTGCTAGGTAAAGCCCCGTCTTATCTCAGCTCACTGGTCACCATAGCAGCACCCACTCGTAGCACGCGCTCCAGCAGGTAAATCTCACTGGTCACCCCCAAAGCCAGGTCCTCCTTTGGTCGCCTTTCCTTCCAGTTCTCTGCTGCCAATGACTGGAACGAACTGCAAAAATCACTGAAGCTGGAGACTCATATCTCCCTCACTAGCTTTAAGCACCAGCTGTCAGAGCAGCTCACAGATCACTGCACCTGTACATAGCCCATCTGTAAACACCCATCTATCTACCTACCTCATCCCCATACTGTATTTATTTATCTTGCTCCTTTGCACCCCAGTATCTCTACTTGCACATTCATCTTCTGCCGATCTACCATTCCAGTGTTTAATTGCTATATTGTAATTACTTCGCCACCATGGCCTATTTATTTCCTTATCTTACCTCATTTGCACTCACTGTATATAGACTTTGTTTTCTTTTGTTCTACTGTATTATTGACTGTATGTTTTGTTTATTCCATGTGTAACTCTGTGTTGTTGTATGTGTCGAATTGCTACACTTTATCTTGGCCAGGTCGCAGTTGTAAATGAAAACTTGTTCTCAACTAGTCTACCTGGTTAAATAAAGGTGAAATAAAATAAGAGAGAGAGAGAGAGAAGGAGAGAGAGAGTGAGAGAGAGAGAGTAGTAGTGGTTAGAGGGGCGGCAGGTAGCCTAGTGGTTAGAGGGGCGGCAGGTAGCCTAGTGGTTAGAGGGGCGGCAGGTAGCCTAGTGGTTAGAGGGGCGGCAGGTAGCCTAGTGGTTAGAGCAGGTAGCCTAGTGGTTAGAGGGGCGGCAGGTAGCCTAGTGGTTAGAGCAGGTAGCCTAGTGGTTAGAGGGGCGGCAGGTAGCCTAGTGGTTGGAGGGGCGGCAGGTAGCCTAGTGGTTAGAGGGGCGGCAGGTAGCCTAGTGGTTAGAGGGGCGGCAGGTAGCCTAGTGGTTAGAGGGGCGGCAGGTAGCCTAGTGGTTAGAGGGTTTCGGTTGCTGGATCGAATCCCTGAGCTGACAAGGTAAAAATCTCTCATTCTGCCCCTGAACAAGGCAGTTAACCCACTGTTCTCCGGTAGGCCGTCATTGTAAATAAGAATTTGTTCTTAACTGACTTGCCTAGTTAAATAAAACTGTAAAAAGTCCCACACGGACACAGTCCACCCTGGTCAACACTAAACAGTGTATCTCTGTCCTTCTTTCTCCTACAGGTCAGAGTGGACTAGGGAAGTCTACCCTGGTCAACACTAAACAGTGTATCTCTGTCCTGTCTTTCTCCTACAGGTCAGAGTGGACTAGGGAAGTCTACCCTGGTCAACACTAAACAGTGTATCTCTGTCCTTCTTTCTCCTACAGGTCAGAGTGGACTAGGGAAGTCTACCCTGGTCAACACTAAACAGTGTATCTCTGTCCTTCTTTCTCCTACAGGTCAGAGTGGACTAGGGAAGTCTACCCTGGTCAACACTAAACAGTGTATCTCTGTCCTGTCTTTCTCCTACAGGTCAGAGTGGACTAGGGAAGTCTACCCTGGTCAACACTAAACAGTGTATCTCTGTCCTTCTTTCTCCTACAGGTCAGAGTGGACTAGGGAAGTCTACCCTGGTCAACACTAAACAGTGTATCTCTGTCCTGTCTTTCTCCTACAGGTCAGAGTGGACTAGGGAAGTCTACCCTGGTCAACACTAAACAGTGTATCTCTGTCCTGTCTTTCTCCTACAGGTCAGAGTGGACTAGGGAAGTCTACCCTGGTCAACACTAAACAGTGTATCTCTGTCCTTCTTTCTCCTACAGGTCAGAGTGGACTAGGGAAGTCTACCCTGGTCAACACTAAACAGTGTATCTCTGTCCTGTCTTTCTCCTACAGGTCAGAGTGGACTAGGGAAGTCTACCCTGGTCAACACTAAACAGTGTATCTCTGTCCTGTCTTTCTCCTACAGGTCAGAGTGGACTAGGGAAGTCTACCCTGGTCAACACTAAACAGTGTATCTCTGTCCTGTCTTTCTCCTACAGGTCAGAGTGGACTAGGGAAGTCTACCCTGGTCAACACTAAACAGTGTATCTCTGTCCTGTCTTTCTCCTACAGGTCAGAGTGGACTAGGGAAGTCTACCCTGGTCAACACTAAACAGTGTATCTCTGTCCTTCTTTCTCCTACAGGTCAGAGTGGACTAGGGAAGTCTACCCTGGTCAACACTAAACAGTGTATCTCTGTCCTGTCTTTCTCCTACAGGTCAGAGTGGACTAGGGAAGTCTACCCTGGTCAACACTAAACAGTGTATCTCT
>NC_092159.1:67232050-67234550 GCF_045791955.1 Oncorhynchus clarkii lewisi | reverse complement strand
CTCTAGAATGATGCTGGCTCCTGTAGTGTACAGTCTAACCATGTAGTTGTTGAGTATAGGTGATTGTGTTCTCTCTAGAATGATGCTGGTTCCTGTAGTGTACAGTCTAACCATGTAGTCGTTGAGTCACCACGTACTCTTCTTTCCCACTTCCTGTTTGTGTGCACTTCAAACATGACCTCTGAGAATCCCGGTTTGTATTTCATCAGTTCTACTCAGAACTAGCTGAGCTCCCTGGTCTCTCAACCAGCCATGTTCAGAACCAGGAGGGCTGCTCCTGTACAATGGAACATTATGGACTAGCAATGTTAACCGTGTGTTAGTTCCACTGTGGTGTGGTGTGCGTGCGTCTGAGTGTGTGTGTGTGTGTTGAACAAAGTGCTAGATCGTCTGGGGATTGTGTGTGTGTTTGTGTTTTAAGTAGATAGGTCAGATGGTATGTCCCCCCACAACAAACACACACACACACACACACACACACACACACACACACACACACACACACACACAGGCGTGAACACACACACACACTCACACAATCCCCAGGTCGAGCTATAGCACAATGTTAAACAGTCAGGTGAAGCAAAGGACAGGTCTGTCTTTTTATAGGAGCTTCCCTAAACATGAACCTGCGAAACATCACTTCCTCTGTTTCTAGACTCTGTCTGATTAACAGCTTTATGTGGCTCTACCATTAACTTCCTGTGGAAGGGAAGAAAACCACTACACTTCAGTTAGACTCTGCTGTGAAGAGTTCCCATAAAGACCCATTCCATCTAGAACAAGTCTAAACATGGTCAAGTGTGTGTGTGTGTGTGTGTGTGTGTGTCTGTGGGAATCTCACCTCCATGTTACCATGTTCCTCTCACAGTGAAACCATGTGACTCAGTACACGTTCAGCAGTCCAGAGTCACCAGACATGAGGAGAAACTAGAATGTATTTATACATTAACCAAACATAGAAAGTAAATGTCATATATATACACCATATATATATATATATATATATAAAATCAATCCTGCTATGGAGTACGGCAGGAAGAATGTAGCTGCAGTAGTTCTTAAGTACTAGACCAGGCCTTCGGTAAGATCATTGGGTCAGTAAAGCAGCTTACCTGAACAGAGCTGAGGGATAGAGATAGTTTACAGCTAGGTAGATGTATCTCACTGTCACAGTGTTAACTAGGTAGACGTAGCCCACTGTCACAGTGTTAGCTAGGTAGATGTAGCCCACTGTCACAGTGTTAGCTAGGTAGATGTAGCCCACTGTCACAGTGTTAGCTAGGTAGATGTAGCCCACTGTCACAGTGTTAGCTAGGTAGATGTAGTCCACTGTCACAGTGTTAGCTAGGTAGATGTAGCCCACTGTCACAGTGTTAGCTAGGTAGATGTAGCTCACTGTCACAGTGTTAGCTAGGTAGATGTAGCCCACTGTCACAGTGTTAGCTAGGTAGATGTAGCTCACTGTCACAGTGTTAGCTAGAGGTAGATGTAGCCCACTGTCACAGTGTTAGCTAGGTAGATGTATCCCACTGTCACAGTGTTAGCTAGGTAGATGTATCCCACTGTCACAGTGTTAGCTAGGTAGATGTAGCCCACTGTCACATTGTTAGCTAGGTAGATGTAGCCCACTGTCACAGTGTTAGCTAGGTAGATGTATTCCACTCTCACAGTGTTAGCTAGGTAGATGTATTCCACTCTCACAGTGTTAGCTAGGTAGATGTAGCCACTGCCAGAGTGCTAGCCGGCCAACACCTGCTTAATGCATGATACTGGACACTACTAACTAAGACATAGCCAATATCTTTACCAGTCTTCAACCACCCACTCTATCACCATCCAGCTGTTTTAGAGGTGTCCTGCATTGCCAAAGTCCTGGGTCTGTATTCACAAATCATCTCAGAGTAGGAGAGCTGATCTAGGATCAGTTTAGCCTTTAAGATCTTAATGAATCAGATTACACAGAGAGGAGGAACCTGATCCTAGATCATAATGAATCAGATTACATGGAGGGGGGGGGTCTGATCCTAGATCATAATGAATCAGATTACATGGAGGGAGAGGGGCTGATCCTAGATCAGCTAAAATGTTTTATGAGTTTGGCCGTTGGTCCCCCCCCCCTTGTAGGACACTACGCCGGGGTGGGACTCTGCAGGGAACCGTGTCTAGACAGCCGCCCACTCATCTGGGACCGAGACACTGACAGGAGATGGGGTTAGGTGTGTAGGTTTGGGTTAGGTCTGTGGCTGGCTTTAGTACTTTGTGTTCTCTCTGTGCTATCTTCAACCGAATGGTTCCCTCTAAGGCAACAGATCTAGAGAAGATATCTGACCCTGACTGACCTCTACCACCTGAACTCACGTCCCGGGGGGAAGACAGAGGGGGACCGCTGACTGACCTCTACCTTCTGAACTCACGTCCCGGGGGGAAGACAGAGGGGGACCGCTGACTGACCTCTACCTCCTGAACTCACGTCCCGGGGGAAGACAGAGGGGGACCA
>NC_092159.1:67197050-67227050 GCF_045791955.1 Oncorhynchus clarkii lewisi | reverse complement strand
AGGGATAGAGATGGAGGGAGGAAGAGAGATGAGGGAGAGAGATGGAGGGAGAGAGATGAGGAAGAGAGATGAGGGAGAGAGATGGAGGGAGAGAGATGGAGGGAGAGAGATGGAGGGAGAGAGATCGAGGGAGAGAGATCGAGGGAGAGAGATGGAGGGAGAGAGATGGAGGGAGAGAGATGGAGGGAGAGAGGTGGAGGGAGGTGAAAGAGAGATTACTTTTGAAATCACCTTTCAGGGAGAAGTTTCAGCATTACAGCCCATCTGTTTTCAGGCTGATTCAGTTACTCACCTGTTGTTATGCTTCATACTATGTTAACAGCAGTTATTTCTGACTGTTTCAGTGGGACTTTTATAGGGGGTAATTCTATAGCTCATCATTTTATTGATTTCTAGTTAAATGCATTTACCTTTTCCAACCAAAATGATATTTTAACTAACAGTCTGAAATGTGTTGTGCAGTTGTCATCCTCTTTCCTCTCTCTTCTTCTCTCTCCCTCTCCCCTCTCCTATTCCTCCTCTCCGCCCCCCCCCCCCCCCCCCCCCCCCCCTCCTCTCCTCCCTCCTCTAGTTGGGAGCCTATAGTGAGTTATGTTAATGAGCAGTATGAGAGGTACCTGAAAGAAGAGTTGTACGTCAACAGGAAGCCGAGGATCCCTGACACACGCGTCCACTGCTGTGTCTACTTCCTGCCTGCCACCGGACACTGGTGAGAACCCTCACGTCACTTCCTCTGACATCACTTCCTATGACTTCTCCAGCAGATCTCTATACTATACCTTATGAATAGCCTGTCTGATCAGATTTCAGCTAACTGTTACTGTACCTTATACTATACCTTAACTACCCTACTCCAGTTTAGTTAACTCCCCCTACCCCAGTCCAGTTAGTTCTCCCTACAGTCCAGTTAGTTCTCCCTACCCCAGTCCAGTTAGTTCTCCCTACCCCAGTCCAGTTAGTTCTCCCTACATTCCAGTTAGTTCTCCCTACCCCAGTCCAGTTAGTTCTCCCTACCCCAGTCCAGTTAGTTCTCCCTACCCCAGTCCAGTTAGTTCTCCCTACCCCAGTCCAGTTAGTTCTCCCTACCCCAGTCCAGTTAGTTCTCCCTACCCCAGTCCAGTTAGTTCTCCCTACCCCAGTCCAGTTAGTTCTCCCTACCCCAGTCCAGTTAGTTCTCCCTACAGTCCAGTTAGTTCTCCCTACCCCAGTCCAGTTAGTTCTCCCTACCCCAGTCCAGTTAGTTCTCCCTACAGTCCAGTTAGTTCTCCCTACCCCAGTCCAGTTAGATCTCCCTACCCCAGTCCAGTTAGTTCTCCCTACCCCAGTCCAGTTAGTTCTCCTTACCCCAGTCCAGTTAGTTCTCCCTACCCCAGTCCAGTTAGTTCTCCCTACCCCAGTCCAGTTAGTTCTTCTTACCCCAGTCCAGTTAGTTCTCCCGACCCCAGTCCAGTTAGTTCACCCTACCCCAGTCCAGTTAATTCTCCCTACCCCAGTCCAGTTAGTTCTCCCTACCCCAGTCCAGTTAGTTCTCCCTACCCCAGTCCAGTTAGTTCTCCCTACAGTCCAGTTAGTTCTCCCTACATTCCAGTTAGTTATCCCTACCCCAGTCCAGTTAGTTCTCCCTACCCCAGTCCAGTTAGTTCTCCTTACCCCAGTCCAGTTAGTTCTCCTTACCCCAGTCCAGTTAGTTCTCCTTACCCCAGTCCAGTTAGTTCTCCTTACCCCAGTCCAGTTAGTTCTCCTTACCCCAGTCCAGTTAGTTCTTCTTACCCCAGTCCAGTTAGTTCTCCCTACCCCAGTCCGGTTAGTTCTCCCTACCCCAGTCCAGTTAGTTCTCCCTACCCCAGTCCAGTTAGGTCTAGGGTGCTGGGGCTGAGGCTGGGCAAGGCTGAGGGTGCTGGAACTGGACATGGCCGGGGCTAGGGTACAGGGCTGGGACTGAGGGTACAGGGCTGGGACTTAGGGTACAGGGCTGGGACTAACATTTGTTTGTGTTGTTTCTGTTCCCTGTAGGTTACGTCCCATAGACGTGGAGTTCATGAAGAGGCTGGGGAAGATAGTCAGCATCGTACCGATCATCGCTAAGGCAGACACACTCACCATGGAGGAGAGACAAGAGTTTAAACAGAGGGTGAGAGGAACGTACTGTACCTACTGTCTGACAGACTCGACCTGAGGGTGAGAGGAACGTACTGTACCTACTGTCTGACAGACTCGACCTGAGGGTGAGAGGAACGTACTGTACCTACTGTCTGACAGACTCGACCTGAGGACAACCACCTCCTGCCTTAATACCAAGTTAAAACAGATACACATCAACTGACTTTAGAGAAGAATGTTGGAGGATCTATCTACACTGGAATGGAATGACAACCACACTGAGAGTATGGAGGAGATGGACATGTGTTTATAGATGAGAGAGAAAAAGGAGGGAGAGAATCGAGAGAGGAGAAAGAGATTCTAAGTGTGTAGAGGAGATTTAGTGGTGTTTACAGATGCTTCAAAAGATTGAGAGAGAGCGAGAGAGAGAAGAGAGAGAGAGAGAGAGAGAGAGAGAGAGAGCACAGGGAGATAGAAAGAGTGTGTGGAGATGAAGATAGGGAAGTGTTTACAGATGAGCTTCAGAAGATTTAGTGGAGATTTAAAATTGCTCAAGGGCCATGAGCTGGGAGAGGTGCAGAGGTCCATGATAGAGAGAGAGAAGGAGGGAGTGAGGAGAGACAGAGAGACATAGAGGGAGGAGAGAGAGAGAGAGAGAGAGAAGGAGGGAGTGAGGAGAGACAGAGAGACATAGAGGGAGGAGAGAGAGAGAGAGAGCGAGAAGGAGGGAGAGAGGAGAGACAGAGAGAGAAGGAGAGAGGACACAGATATAGAGAAGATAGAGAGAGCAAGAGCTAGTGATAGCAGCAGCTAACTTATACTTTCATAGTTAGGTAGAAAAAGAAAGTAGAGCAGGGAAAGAGAGATAACGAGAGAGAGACAGAGAGGGAGGAGAGACAGAGGGAGAGAGATACAGAGAGAGATGGGAAAGAGGGAGAGAGAGAGGGGGGGGGAAGAGGGGGAGGGAGATGGTCATGGCAAGCGTCCAAGTCTGGATGTAAACTAATCCATCTCTTGAAGGAGAGTAGGGATGATAGTCTGGGGGAGAGAGTCTAGAGACTAGGACCATGGAAGATTCATTAGGTTATAACATATCTATCACTCATACACTATAGTAGGTTTACACCAGGGCTCTACAACCCTGTTCCTGTTCTGGAGGTCTACCTACCCTCATGTAGGTTTATACCAGGGCTCTACAACCCTGTTCTGGAGATCTACCTACCCTCCTGTAGGTTTATACCAGGGCTCTACAACCCTGTTCTGGAGATCTACCTACCCTCCTGTAGGTTTATACCAGGGCTCTACAACCCTGTTCCTGTTCTGGAGATCTACCTACCCTCCTGTAGGTTTATACCAGGGCTCTACAACCCTGTTCTGGAGATCTACCTTCCCTCCTGTAGGTTTATACCAGGGCTCTACAACCCTGTTCTGGAGATCTACCTCCCCTCCGGTAGGTTTATACCAGGGCTCTACAACCCTGTTCTGGAGATCTACCTACCCTCCTGTAGGTTTATAACAGGGCTCTACAACCCTGTTCCTGTTCTGGAGATCTACCTACCCTCTTGTAGGTTTATACCAGGGCTCTACAACCCTGCTCTGGAGATCTACCTACCCTCATGTAGGTTTATACCAGGGCTCTACAACCCTGTTCCTGTTCTGGAGATCTACCTACCCTCCTGTAGGTTTATACCAGGGCTCTACAACCCTGTTCTGGAGATCTACCTACCCTCCTGTAGGTTTATACCAGGGCTCTACAACCCTGTTCTGGAGATCTACCTACCCTCCTGTATGTTTATACCAGGGCTCTACAACCCTGTTCTGGAGATCTACCTACCCTCCTGTAGGTTTATACCAGGGCTCTACAACCTTGTTCCTGTTCTGAAGATCTACCTCCCCTCCTGTAGGTTTATACCAGGGCTCTACAACCCTGTTCTGGAGATCTACCTACCCTCCTGTAGGTTTATACCAGGGCTCTTACAACCCTGTTCTGGAGATCTACCTACCCTCCTGTAGGTTTATACCAGGGCTCTTACAACCCTGTTCCTGTTCTGGAGATCTACCTACCCTCCTGTAGGTTTATACCAGGGCTCTTACAACCCTGTTCTGGAGATCTACATACCCTCCTGTAGGTTTATACCAGGGCTCTACAACCCTGTTCTGGAGATCTACCTACCCTCCTGTAGGTTTATACCAGGGCTCTACAACCCTGTTGTGGAGATCTCCCTACCCTCCTGTAGGTTTATACCAGGGCTCTACAACCCTGTTCTGGAGATCTACCTACCCTCCTGTAGGTTTATACCAGGGCTCTACAACCCTGTTCTGGAGATCTACCTACCCTCCTGCAGGTTTATACCAGGGCTCTACAACCCTGTTCCTGTTCTGGAGATCTACCTACCCTCCTGTAGGTTTATACCAGGGCTCTACAACCCTGTTCTGGAGATCTACCTACCCTCCTGTAGGTTTATACCAGGGCTCTACAACCCTGTTACGGAGATCTACCTACCCTCCTGATTCTGATTCACATTGAGTGGGCAATAGCTGTTTAATTCTAACATTTAGCTCCAGGAACAGGGTTGGAGTTAAAACCTACAGGAGGGTATCTCTCCAGGAACGTTGTTGGAGTTAAAACCTACAGGAGGGTATCTCTCCAGGAACAGGGTTGGAGTTAAAACCCACAGGAGGGTATCTCTCCAGGAACAGGGTTGGAGTTAAAACCTTACAGGAGTTAAAACCTACAGGAGGGTATCTCTCCAGGAACAGGGTTGGAGTTAAAACCTTACAGGAGGGTATCTCCAGGAACAGGGTAAGAGCGCCCTGTGTAAACCTACAGGAGGGTAGTTCTCCAGGAACAGGGTTGGAGTTAAAACCTACAGGAGGGTAGCTCTCCAGGAACAGGGTTGGAGTTAAAACCTTACAGGAGGGTATCTCCAGGAACAGGGTTGGAGTTAAAACCTACAGGAGGGTAGTTCTCCAGGAACAGGGTTGGAGTTAAAACCTACAGGAGGGTACTCCAGGAACAGGGACACCCGTACACAATAGTAGCATGTACACATCTGTGTCATCATGTTGACCTCATGACCTCTGAATGACCCCTGTAACCCCTGCCATCTGACCCCTGTGTAGATAAGACAGGACCTGAAGGCCAATGGGATCCGAGTCTACCCTCAGACTGAGTACGACGAAGATCCAGAGGACAGGATACTCAACGACAAGATCAGGGTGAGACACACACACACACACACACACATTTTACAAGTCACACTTGAAAGCAGTTTGGCAGCGATAGTCAAAGGAACTCAGTGGCCAAAGCACATAACAGTATAGTTCTGGGACCAGGGTTTGGTGTCAACTCCTCTCCTGGTACTCCCCTCTTACCTTTCCCCTGTCTGGTCCTCTCCTGGTACTCCTCTCCTGGTACTCCTCTCCTGGTACTCTTCTCTTACCTTTCCCCTGTCTGGTCCTCTCCTGGTACTCCTCTCTTACCTTTCCCCTGTCTGGTCCTCTCCTGGTACTCCTCTCTTACCTTTCCCTTGTCTGGTCCTCTCCTGGTACTCCTCTCCTGGTACTCCTCTCTTACCTTTCCCCTGTCTGGTCCTCTCCTGATACTCCTCTCCTGGTACTCCTCTCTTACCTTTCCCCTGTCTGGTCCTCTCCTGGTACTCCTCTCTTACCTTCACCCTCTCCTGGTACTCCTCTCTTACCTTTCCCCTGTCTGGTCCTCTCCTGGTACTCCTCTCCTGGTACTCCACTCCTGGTTCGCCTCTCTTACCTCTACCCTGTCTGGTCCTCTCCTGGTACTCCTCTCTTACCTTTCCCCTGTCTGGTCCTCTCCTGGTACTCCTCTCTTACCTTTCCCTTGTCTGGTCCTCTCCTGGTACTCCTCTCCTGGTACTCCTCTCTTACCTTTCCCCTGTCTGGTCCTCTCCTGGTCCTCCTCTCCTGGTACTCCTCTCCTGGTACTCCTCTCTTACCTTTCCCCTGTCTGGTCCTCTCCTGGTACTCCTCTCTTACCTTTCCCCTGTCTGGTCCTCTCCTGGTACTCCTCTCTTACCTTTCCCCTGTCTGGTCCTCTCCTGGTACTCCTCTCTTACCTTTCCCCTGTCTGGTCCTCTCCTGGTACTCCTCTCCTGGTACTCCTCTCCTGGTACTCCTCTCTTACCTTTCCCCTGTCTGGTCCTCTCCTGGTACTCCTCTCTTACCTTTCCCCTGTCTGGTCCTCTCCTGGTACTCCTCTCTTACCTTTCCCCTGTCTGGTCCTCTCTTGGTACTCCTCTCTTACCTTTCCCCTGTCTGGTCCTCTCCTGGTACTCCTCTCCTGGTACTCCTCTCTTACCTTTCCCCTGTCTGGTCCTCTCCTGGTACTCCTCTCTTACCTTTCCCTTGTCTGGTCCTCTCCTGGTACTCCTCTCCTGGTACTCCTCTCCTGGTACTCCCCTCTTACCTTTCCCCTGTCTGGTCCTCTCCTGGTACTCCCCTCTTACCTTTCCCCTCTCCTGGTATTCTGTGTGCAGGAAAACATTCCGTTTGCGGTGGTGGGGACAGACAAGGAACACCAGGTAAACGGGAACAAGGTCCTGGGCAGGAAAACCAAATGGGGCATCATAGAGGGTGAGTGTGTTTACATTATCAATACATTATCATAGAGGGTCAGTGTGTTTACATTATCAATACATTATCATAGAGGGTCAGTGTGTTTACATTATCAATACATTATCATAGAGGGAGAGTGTGTTTACATGATCAACACATTATCACAGAGGAAGAGTGTGTTTACATTATAAATACATGATCACAGAGAGCCAGTGTGTTTACATGATCAACACATTATCATAGAGAGCCAGTGTGTTTACATGATCAACACATTATCATAGAGGGCCAGTGTGTTTACATTATTACGGATGATGTGTTTCATGTTTTGAGTTTATTTGCCATATTTATACATACAACCTGAATCACAGAGTGGAGATTGACTGGGATTATTACTAAAAATATGCCTAAATCACAGAGTGGAGATTGACTGGGATTATTACTAATAATATGCCTAAATCATAGAGTGGACATTGACTGGGATTATTACTAATAATATGCCTGAATCATAGAGTGTAGATTGACTGGGATTATTACTAATAATATGCCTGAATCATAGAATTATTTGGTTTTGTTTCTGAACACCTAATAATATGCATAATGAGTAGTAGTAATAATAATAATAATAGTAGTAGTAATAATAATATGCATAATGAGTAGTAGTAATAATAATAATAATAATAGTAGTAGTAATAATAATAATAATATGCATAATGAGTAGTGATAGTAATAATAGTAATAATATGCATAATGAGTAGTAGTAATAATAATATGCATAATGAGTAGTAGTAGTAATAATAATATGCATAATGCGTAGTAGTAATAATAATAATAATATGCATAATGAGTAGTAGTAATAATAATAATAATAATATGCATAATGAGTAGTAGTAGTAGTAATAATCTGCATAATGAGTAGTAGTAATAATAATATGCATAATGAGTAGTAGTAATAATAATAATAATATGCATAATGAATAGTAGTAATAATAATAATAATATGCATAATGAGTAGTAGTAATAATAATAATAATATGCATAATGAATAGTAGTAATAATTATAATAATATGCATAATGAATAGTAGTAATAATAATAATAATATGCATAATGAGTAGTAGTAGTAATAATAATATGAATAATGAGTAGTAATAATAATATGCATAATGAGTAGTAGTAATAATGTGCATAATGAGTAGTAGTAGTAGTAATAATATGCATAATGAGTAGTAATAATAATATGCATAATGAGTAGTAGTAATAATGTGCATAATGAGTAGTAGTAATAATATGCATAATGAGTAGTAGTAATAATAATATGCATAATGAGTAGTAGTAATAACAATACGCATAATGAGTAGTAATAATAATATGCATAATGAGTAGTAGTAATAATGTGCATAATGAGTAGTAGTAATAATAATAATATGCATAATGAGTAGTAGTAATAATGTGCATAATGAGTAGTAGTAATAATAATATGCATAATGAGTAGTAGTAATAATAATATGCATAATGAGTAGTAGTAATAACAATATGCATAATGAGTAGTAATAATAATATGCATAATGAGTAGTAGTAATAATGTGCATAATGAGTAGTAGTAATAATAATAATATGCATAATGAGTAGTAGTAGTAATAATAATATGCATAATGAGTAGTAGTAGTAATAATAATATGCATAATGAGTAGTAGTAGTAATAATAATATGCATAATGAGTAGTAGTAATAATAATAATATGCATAATGAGTAGTAGTAATAATGTGCATAATGAGTAGTAGTAGTAATAATGTGCATAATGAGTAGTAGTAATAATAATATGCATAATGAGTAGTAGTAATAATAATATGCATAATGAGTAGTAGTAATAATAATAATATGCATAATGAGTAGTACACCTTTATTACACCTTTATTTAACCAGGTAGGCTAGTTGAGAACACCTTTATTTAACCAGGTAGGCAAGTTGAGAACAAGTTCTCATTTACAATTGCGACCTGGCCAAGATAAAGCAAAGCAGTTCGACACATACAACGACAGAGTTACACATGGAGTAAAACAAACATACAGTCAATAATACCGTATAAACAAGTCTATATACAATGTGAGCAAATGAGGTGAGATAAGGGAGGTAAAGGCAAAAAAAGGCCATGGTGGCAAAGTAGATACAATATAGCAAGTAAAACACTGGAATGGTAGATTTACAATGGGAGAAAGTGCAAAGTAGAAATAAAAATAATGGGGGTGCAAAGGAGCAAAATAAATAAATAAATAAAATACAGTAGGGAAAGAGGTAGTTGTTTGGGCTAAATTATAGGTGGGCTATGTACAGGTGCAGTAATCTGTGAGCTGCTCTGACAGTTGGTGCTTAAAGCTAGTGAGGGAGATAAGTGTTTCCAGTTTCAGAGATTTTTGTAGTTCGTTCCAGTCATTGGCAGCAGAGAACTGGAAGGAGAGGCGGCCAAAGAAAGAATTGGTTTTGGGGGTGACTAGAGAGATATACCTGCTGGAGCGTGTGCTACAGGTGGGAGATGCAATGGTGACCAGCGAGCTGAGATAAGGGGGGACTTTACCTAGCAGGGTCTTGTAGATGACATGGAGCCAGTGGGTTTGGCGACGAGTATGAAGCGAGGGCCAGCCAACGAGAGCGTACAGGTCGCAATGGTGGGTAGTATATGGGGCTTGGGTGACAAAACGGATTGCACTGTGATAGACTGCATCCAATTTGTTGAGTAGGGTATTGGAGGCTATTTTGTAAATGACATCGCCAAAGTCGAGGATTGGTAGGATGGTCAGTTTTACAAGGGTATGTTTGGCAGCATGAGTGAAGGATGCTTTGTTGCGAAATAGGAAGCCAATTCAAGATTTAACTTTGGATTGGAGATGTTTGATATGGGTCTGGAAGGAGAGTTTACAGTCTAACCAGACACCTAAGTATTTGCAGTTGTCCACGTATTCTAAGTCGGATCCGTCCAGAGTAGTAATGTTGGACAGGCGGGTAGGTACAGGTAGCGATTGGTTGAAGAGCATGCATTTAGTTTTACTTGTATTTAAGAGCAATTGGAGGCCACGGAAGGAGAGTTGTATGGCATTGAAGCTTGCCTGGAGGGTTGTTAACACAGTATCCAAAGAAGGGCCAGAAGTATACAGAATGGTGTCGTCTGCATAGAGGTGGATCAGAGACTCACCAGCAGCAAGAGCGACCTCATTGATGTATACAGAGAAGAGAGTCGGTCCAAGAATTGAACCCTGTGGCACCCCCATAGAGACTGCCAGAGGTCCGGACAGCAGACCCTCCGATTTGACACACTGAACTCTATCAGAGAAGTAGTTGGTGAACCAGGCGAGGCAATCATTTGAGAAACCAAGGCTGTCGAGTCTGCCGATGAGGATGTGGTGATTGACAGAGTCGAAAGCCTTGGCCAGATCAATGAATACGGCTGCACAGTAATGTTTCTTATCGATGGCGGTTAAGATATCATTTAGGACCTTGAGCGTGGCTGAGGTGCACCCATGACCAGCTCTGAAACCAGATTGCATAGCAGAGAAGGTATGGTGAGATTCGAAATGGTCGGTAATCTGTTTGTTGACTTGGCTTTCGAAGACCTTAGAAAGGCATGGTAGGATAGATATAGGTCTGTAGCAGTTTGGGTCAAGAGTGTCACCCCTTTTGAAGAGGGGGATGACCGCAGCTGCTTTCCAATCTTTGGGAATCTCAGACGACACGAAAGAGAGGTTGAACAGGCTAGTAAAAGGGGTGGCAACAATTTTGGCAGATAATTTTAGAATGAAAGGGTCCAGATTGTCTAGCCCGGCTGATTTGTAGGGGTCCAGATTTTGCAGCTCATTCAGAACATCAGTTGAGCAGATTTGGGAGAAGGAGAAATGGGGAAGGCTTGGGCGAGTTGTTGTGGGGGGTGCAGTGCTGTTGACCGGGGTAGGAGTAGCCAGGTGGAAAGCATGGCCAGCCGTAGAAAAATGCTTATTGAAATTCTCAATTATGGTGGATTTATCAGTGGTGACAGTGTTTCCTATCTTCAGTGCAGTGGGCAGCTGGGAGGAGGGGTTCTTATTCTCCATGGACTTTACAGTGTCCCAGAACTTTTTTGAGTTAGTGTTGCAGGAAGCAAATTTCTGCTTGATGGTTAGGAAGGCATTTTTTAAAAATATCCAGGCATCCTCTACTGACGGGATGAGATCAATATCCTTCCAGGATACCCCGGCCAGGTCGATTAGAAAGGCCTGCTCGCTGAAGTGTTTCAGGGAGCGTTTTACAGTGATGAGTGGAGAGAGACTGAGAGAGAGAGAGAGAGAGAGAGAGACTGAGAGAGAGAGAGAGAGGGGGAGAGAGAGACTGAGAGAGAGAGAGAGAGAGACTGAGAGAGAGAGAGAGAGCGACTGAGAGAGAGAGAGAGAGAGAGACTGAGAGAGAGAGAGAGAGAGAGAGACTGAGAGAGAGAGAGAGAGAGCGACTGAGAGAGAGAGATTTGAAAAGTCTTTATTCTTTTGGAATGTAATGTTTGCCTGTAAATTTTTTTATTTGTTTATTTCACTTTAGTTTATTATCTATTTCACTTGCTTTGACAATGTAAACATATGTTTCTCAATGACAATAAATCCCTTAAATTGACATTGAATTGAAAGAGAGAGAGAGAGAGAAAGAGAGACAAAGGGCTGGTGTTCCATGGATGTGGTGCAATGACTGGTTTTAACCTGTTTTAATCAGTCTGTTCTATTCTGTCTGTCCATAGTTGAAAACGTGGCACATTGTGAGTTTACCAACTTGAGAGACCTGCTGATTAGGTGAGTTCCAGTTACACATACAACCACTCACCCCCACATGTATGTACACACGCATGCTAGTTGGGGTGGTCTAGAGGTCCAGGCCTCTGCCTCTGGACCACATGTATGTACACACGCATGCTAGTTGGGGTGGTCTAGAGGTCCAGGCCTCTGCCTCTGGACCACATGTACACACACATGCTAGTTGGGGTGGTCTAGAGGTCCAGGCCTCTGCCTCTGGACCACATGTACACACATGCTATGCTGCCTGGGGTGGTCTAGAGGTCCAGGCCTCTGCCTCTGGACCACATGTACACACATGCTATGCTGCCTGGGGTGGTCTAGAGCTCCAGGCCTCTGCCTCTGGACCACATGTACACACATGCTATGCTGCCTGGGGTGGTCTAGAGGTCCAGGCCTCTGTCTCTGGACCACATGTACACACGCATGCTAGTTGGGGTGGTCTAGAGGTCCAGGCCTCTGTCTCTGGACCACATGTACACACGCATGCTGCCTGGGGTGGTCTAGAGGTCCAGGCCTCTGCCTCTGGACCACATGTACACACATGCTATGCTGCCTGGGGTGGTCTAGAGGTCCAGGCCTCTGTCTCTGGACCACATGTACACACGCATGCTAGTTGGGGTGGTCTAGAGGTCCAGGCCTCTGTCTCTGGACCACATGTACACATGCTATGCTGCCTGGGGTGGTCTAGAGGTCCAAGCCTCCATCATCTGTTGTTCAGTTGTCTATCCTTCATCATCCATCATATCAGCTGTCTATCCTTCATCATCCATCATATCAGCTGTCTATCCTTCATCATCCATCATATCAGCTGTCTGTCCTTCATCATCCATCATATCAGCTGTCTATCCTTCATCATCCATCATATCAGCTGTCTGTCCTTCATCATCCATCATATCAGCTGTCTATCCTTCATCATCCATCATATCAGCTGTCTATCCTTCATCATCCATCATATCAGCTGTCTATCCTTCATCATCCATCATATCAGCTGTCTGTCCTTCATCATATCAGCTGTCTGTCCTTCATCATATCAGCTGTCTGTCCTTCATCATATAAGCTGTCTATCCTTCATCATCCATCATATCAGCTGTCTATCCTTCATCATCCATCATATCAGCTGTCTATCCTTCATCGTCCATCTTATCAGCTGTCTGTCCTTCATCATCCATCATATCAGCTGTCAATCCTTCATCATTCATCATATCAGCTGTCTATCCTTCATCATCCATCATATCAGCTGTCTGTCCTTCATCATCCATTATATCAGCTGTCTATCCTTCATCGTATCAGCTGTTTGTCCTTCATCATATCAGCTGTCTTCCTTCATCATCCATCATATCAGCTGTATATCCTTCATCATCCATCTTATCAGCTGTCTGTCCTTCATCATCCATCATATCAGCTGTCTGTCCTTCATCATATCAGCTGTCTATCCTTCATCATCCTTCATATCAGCTGTCTATCCTTCATCATCCACCATATCAGCTGTCTATCCTTCATCATCCATCTTATCAGCTGTCTGTCCTTCATCATATCAGCTGTCTATCCTTCATCATCCATCATATCAGCTGTCTATCCTTCATCATCCATCATATCAGCTATCTTTCATCATCCATTATATCAGTTGTCTATCCTTCATCATCCATCATATCAGCTGTCTATCCTTCATCATCCATCATATCAGCTGTCTATCCTTCATCATCCATCATATCAGCTATCCTTCATCATCCATTATATCAGTTGTCTAACCTTCATCATCCATTATATCAGCTGTCTGTCCTTCATCATCCATCAGCTGTCTAGTCTTCATCATCCATTATATCAGCTGTCTGTCCTTCATCATCCATTATATCAGCTGTCTGTCCTTCATCATCCATCATATCAGCTGTCTGTCCTTCATCATCCATCACATCAGTTGTCTATCCTTCATCATCCATCATATCAGCTGTCTATCCTTCATCATCCATCATATCAGCTATCCTTCATCATCCATTATATCAGTTGTCCGTCCTTCATCATCCATTATATCAGCTGTCTGTCCTTCATCATCCATCAGCTGTCTAGTCTTCATCATCCATTATATCAGCTGTCTATCCTTCATCAACCATCATATCAGCTGTCTATCCTTCATCATATCAGCTGTCTGTCCTTCATCATATCAGCTGTCTATCCTTCATCATCTCAGCTGTCTGTCCTTCATCATATCAGCTGTCTGTCCTTCATCATATCAGCTGTCTATCCTTCATCATCCGTCATATCAGCTGTCTATCCTTCATCATCCATCATATCAGTTGTCTAACCTTCATCATCCATTATATCAGCTGTCTGTCCTTCATCATCCATCATATCAGCTGTCTATCCTTAATCATATCAGCTGTCTGTCCTTCATCATATCAGCTGTCTGTCCTTCATCATATCAGCTGTCTGTCCTTCATCATCCATCTTATCAGCTGTCTATCCTTCATCATCCATCATATCAGTTGTCTAACCTTCATCATCCATTATATCAGCTGTCTATCCTTCATCATATCAGCTGTCTATCCTTAATCATATCAGCTGTCTGTCCTTCATCATATCAGCTGTCTATCCTTCATCATATCAGCTGTCTGTCCTTCATCATATCAGCTGTCTGTCCTTCATCATCCATCTTATCAGCTGTCTATCCTTCATCATCCATCATATCAGTTGTCTAACCTTCATCATCCATTATATCAGCTGTCTGTCCTTCATCATCCATCATATCAGCTGTCTATCCTTCATCATATCAGCTGTCTATCCTTCATCATCCATCATATCAGCTGTCTATCCTTCATCATATCAGCTGTCTATCCTTAATCATCTGTTGTTCAACTGTCTATCTGCCCTGATGCTGTTTGTGTTTTTGTCTACAATATTTTAACCTATTTACATAAATAAACATGCATTGAGTGTTTTTGTGTTTGTCTGTGTGTCCTTAAAGGTCCCACCTGCAGGACCTGAAGGACGTGACCCACAACATCCACTATGAGACATTCCGCGTCAGGAGACTGAACGAGAGTAACCTGACCGTCCACGGTCTGGCCCTGTCCTGCTTTCCAATGGAGAACGGGACCCACGGAACCAACGGAACCAATGGAACCTCGGACAGGAGCGAATCAGAGAGCCACCTCTGAGGGGGACCACAGAGTGCGCCGCACACAGCAGCAGCTCCAGCTTCCTGCTCACAGCTTCCTGTTTCCTGTTTTGACTGCAAAATGGTTGGTCGACCGTTTCCCCCAATCGGAACACGAGAAAGAGAGCGAAAGAAAGAAAGAGGAACTTTTTTTTTTTAACAAAGGAGAGATGTTTTCGGTGGCCACCACACCTTGGATTTTGAACATTTTATTGAGTTTTACTAAAGACATTATTGATAAGAAATGCATTTAAACTTCATATATGAATATATATTTTCTCAGAATGAGTTTATATGTCCTGGAAGCAGGGTCACACAGGGCTGGAAGAGCAGAGATACATGGAGAGAGAGAAACAGAGGGGGAGAGTGAGGGATGGAGAGGGGGAGAGTGAGAAATGGAGAGGGGGAGAGTGAGGGATGGAGAGAGAAAAACAGTGGGGGAGAGTGAGGGATGAGAGAGAAAAACAGTGGGGGAGAGTGAGGGATGGAGAGAGAAAAACAATGGGGGAGAGTGTGGGATGGAGAGGGGGGGATTGATGGATTGAGGGGGGAGATTGATGGATGGAGGGGGGGAGAGTGGGGGATGGAGAGAGAAATGAAAACAGAGAGAGAGAGAGAGAGAGAGGTAGGGTGAGAGATGGAGAGAGAGAGGGATGGAGAGAGAGAGAGAAAAAACAGAGAGGGGAGAGAGAGGAGGAGGTGTGTTATGTGCTCAGACAATGTTGTTTCTGCAATACATAATATATATGTTTATGCAGTATCATTGTTTACACTCATACTACCCTGGAATTCAGAATACTGGAATCACCTGCCTGAGAGTGATTTACAGTATACTGTAGCTAACACAGCTACAGCCTCCTGTTTCTACAGTATACTGTAGCTAACACAGCTACAGCCTCCTGTTTCTACAGTATACTGTAGCTAACACAGCTACAGCCTCCTGTTTCTACAGTATACTGTAGCTAACACAGCTACAGCCTCCTGTATTCTACAGTACCCACGTCCATTCAACTACAGCCTCCTGTTTCTACAGTATACTGTAGGTAATACAGCTACAGCCTCCTGTATTCTACAGTACCCAGGTCCATTCAGCTACAGCCTCCTGTATTCTACAGTACCCAGGTCCATTCAGCTACAGCCTCCTGTATTCTACAGTACCCACGTCCATTCAACTACAGCCTCCTGTATTCTACAGTACCCAGGTCCATTCAGCTACAGCCTCCTGTGTCTACAGTATACTGTAGGTAACACAGCTACAGCCTCCTGTATTCTACAGTATACTGTAGGTAACACAGCTACAGCCTCCTGTATTCTACAGTATACTGTAGCTAACACAGCAACAGCCTCCTGTATTCTACAGTACCCAGGTCCATTCAGCTACAGCCTCCTGTATTCTACAGTACCCACGTCCATTCAGCTACAGCCTCCTGTATTCTACAGTACCCACGTCCATTCAACTACAGCCTCCTGTATTCTACAGTATACTGTAGCTAACACAGCAACAGCCTCCTGTATTCTACAGTACCCAGGTCCATTCAGCTACAGCCTCCTGTATTCTACAGTACCCACGTCCATTCAGCTACAGCCTCCTGTATTCTACAGTACCCACGTCCATTCAGCTGCAGCCTCCTGTATTCTACAGTACCCACGTCCATTCAGCTGCAGCCTCCTGTATTCTACAGTACCCACGTCCATTCAGCTGCAGCCTCCTGTATTCTACAGTACCCACGTCCATTCAGCTGCAGCCTCCTGTAGTCTACAGTACCCACGTCCATTCAGCTGCAGCCTCCTGTATTCTACAGTACCCACGTCCATTCAGCTACAGCCTCCTGTATTCTACAGTACCCAGGTCCATTCAGCTACAGCCTTCTGTATTCTACAGTACCCACGTCCATTCAGCTACAGCCTCCTGTATTCTACAGTACCCACGTCCATTCAGCTACAGCCTCCTGTATTCTACAGTACCCACGTCCATTCAGCTGCAGCCTCCTGTATTCTACCGAGGGTCGAGTGTCTGTGTGTTTTAGTTTTTTCCCAATTCAATTAAAACCTAGACAACCAGATGAAGGGAGATCCTTACTAATTAGTGACCTTAATTCCTCCAGCAAGAACGAGGGTTGTGGCGAAAACCTGCAGACACTCTGTCCTCCGTGAAATGAGTTCGTGGTCTGTTTGCTACTGTGTGAAATCCTGCAGTGTGGCTTTGCTTGAATTCCTCTCTGTTTCTCCATCTCTCAAAGGATGGCAGCCTTTATAAAACACGGTCTGAATACTGTCAGAGCCGTAGCCTAGCCTGTGTATGGCTTATGATCCTCTCTCTATAACACGGTCTGAATACTGTCAGAGCTGTAGCCTAGCCTGTGTATGGCTTATGATCCTCTCTCTATAACACGGTCTGAATACTGTCAGAGCTGTAGCCTAGCCTGTGTATGGCTTATGATCCTCTCTCTATAACACGGTCTGAATACTGTCAGAGCCGTAGCCTAGCCTGTGTATGGTTTATGAACCTCTCTCTATAACACGGTCTGAATACTGTCAGAGCCGTAGCCTAGCCTGTGTATGGCTTATGAACCTCTCTCTATAACACTGTCTGAATACTGTCAGAGCCGTAGCCTAGCCTGTGTATGGTTTATGAACCTCTCTCTATAACACGGGCGTAGGCCTGTAATATATTCAGACGCTGCATTTCATTTAATACGCATGTTGACTTAAAAAAATAAGAAAATGTATTTTTTTCCAGAAAGGTATTTTTGGTTTTGTTACCTTTTCCACCTGCGGTAAACGTCGATCCACACATACCTATCCATACACACGTGTCCATCCATACGTACACAGTCCAGTTAACCTCCAGGGGTCTTCCTGTGTTGTGTATAGAGGGACCTCCTTTATAGATCCCTTCTGTCTCCTTCCCCGATGGCGAGCTGTGCTGTTTGGAGAGAGGGCTCCACCTAGAGGCCAAGTGGAGGAATGACCCCGGGAGTCAGAGGCAAGAGGACACAAACTGTACTCTCTCTCTCACCAAAGTGTCTCGGATTGCAAAATTCCCAGTAGCTCTCAATGATACTATGTTATGGGAGATAACAATAAATGATTCAGACAGGATTAGATTAGACCAGGTTACCCTCCTCTGTTTTATGGCTTTGAATGTGCCTAACTGTAACTTAGAGACCCCCAACTTCCTGTTTTAACGTTGACATGTGAAATGTGATGCTAGGAGGAACGCTTTTCCGTTCACACAGATTAAAGCCCACTTCGTCCTATAAGCCTTCTCCAGTGAACGTGTCTCGTAGTCCGGGACTATATGCTTAATCTGTGTTGGGGAAACGGGTCCTGTGACAACCGTGTGTGTGTGTGTGTGTTTTTCCCCATTTTAAAGCCTGTCCTGTCCTCACAGACTGACTGCCTCTTCTTTAGCTGTCTGTTTTTAGACCCGATCACTAGATCATCACCCACTGTTGTCCATTAAAAAGGTACATCCCTCCCTCATTTACATACCTAGTGTTGACCTGGTACACAGCCTCTTCAGCTGTGGGCTGCCTATAAATACACACACACACACACACACACACACACACACACACACACACACACACACACACACACACACACACACACACACACACACACACTCACACACACACACTCACACACACACACACACACACACACACACACACACACACACACACAGACACACACTCACACTCACACTCACACTCACACACACACTCACACACACACCCACCCGTGACGTGACAATGTTTGTGTTGTTGTTTATCTCCTGTCTCTGATGTTTTATAGTGCTGTAGCCTAATGTTCTGTACGCTGCCTCCTGATAGACCCTTGTTTTACACATCAATAAACACCGTTGATCTACCATCAAATGATTGTCCCTGTTACAGGTCTGAGTGGTGGGGCCCCTGTGACTCACAACTCACAAACAACAGGGAGAATCACCATCGCATTTCCTGGATTCCTCAAAGCCCGTTCTCCTCGCCTCTTTCTCAAAAACCCCCGTTGGATGAGAATGCCAAACAGGAGGGACCTCTCTGACCTTCTCATCCAATGGGTTTTGAGGAGGCGGTGAGGAGAGAGAGAGAGAGAGAGAGAGAGGACGCGAGCGATCACGGAAACCGCAATGGAGGTTCTCCCTATAAGGCCACGTACACAAGTTGTACGGCCGATGTTTGGCACAGCAGTCGTGATAAGAGTGGCAGGTTATCTGCATAAAAAGTGTTGGGGGACAAACCTTCACATAAATATCAGTTGCATCACAACAACAATTGTTGTCACATGTGTATAAAAATGCAGGTACGCACCACTGTGAGTTGCTTTGAATAAAAGCCTTGGCTAAAATGGCAATGTAGGAGGATGAAAGGAAGGAGATGAGGCACGCGGTTTAGTTTTGTACAACTTTTACTAAAACGGTGCAGACTGGAACCAAATACCGTGTCAAAAAACAACAACTGCTCTCTGACAAGGCACTGCAGCCATCCTTCAGAATCACCACAGAATCTCCCGTCCCAATCAAATCCATTAGAATCACCACACCTCTTTCTCTCCCGTCCCAATCAAATCCATTAGAATCACCACACCTCTTTCTCTCCGGCCCAATCAAATCCTTTAGATTCACCACACCGCTTTCTCTCCCGTCCAATCAAATCCATTAGATTCACCACACCGCTTTCTCTCCCGTCCAATCAAATCCATTAGATTCACCACACCACTTTCTCTCCCGTCCAATCAAATGTTTCATATCATCACCACAGTATCAGTATTTACACAAAAACAAAATGAGCAAAACATAATAAAAGAAACAAACCCTCAAAAACACACATCTCCATATGACCTCTGTGTCACAAATAATAAACAGAGAGATACCAAAATAGTACCCATTATATAGGAATGTAGGTAAGGGAGTGTGGCAGACAGACAAGAGGTGTAGAGTACAGTCGTCCCTAAGAGTAACATGAGCCTGTAAAAGACCAGTGTCCCTCCCAGGCCACCGTACCGCCGTATCGGGCAGATCACTGTAAAAGCTGCATAGCCGAGAGCTCTCTATGGATGGAATCCCGGGCCCTAAATACCCCATAGACCAGTGTCCCTCCCAGGCCACCATACCGTATCGGGCAGATCACTGTAAACTCAGTTTAAACTGTAAACTCAGTTTAAACTGAAACAGTTGAACCAATGGAGACCTGGATAGAAGTCACATGTTCAGTCACCAACTGTTTTCCCTCCATAGACGTTCTGAACAGCATGTTTCTGTCCTGTCTTCAGATGCTCTACGTAACAGACCAGTGTCCCTCCCAGTTGTTGACAGTGTTCTGGAGACTGATGTGTTTTAACCCTCTGAACATGTTCCTCTTGTGTCAATCAGAAGGACTTACAACATACTTTTATTGTTCTAATTATTATACAGTGTCTTATTCATCAGTACAGAGTTTTAACCTGTTGGGTTGGTCCCCATGTGGGAGAAAAATACATCAAACATGTCCCTGGACTCTTCCTCTGTTAGACACAAGGAGAGAGAGGGGGAGAGAGAGGGAGTGGGAGGGAGAGAGAGGGGGACAGAGGGAGAGGGAGAGGGAGTGGGAGGGAGAGAGAGGGAGGGAGTGGGAGGGAGAGAGAGGGGGAGAGAGGGAGAGGGAGAGGGAGTGGGAGGGAGAGAGAGGGAGGGAGGGAGTGGGAGGGAGAGAGAGGGAGAGGGAGAGAGGGAGAGAGAGAGGGAGAGAGATAGGGAGAGAGGGAGAGAGAGAGAGAGATAATTGGTGGGTGATGACAAATGCCCCTGGACAGTTCTTCTGTTAGAGATAGAGGGGGGAGGGGGGAGTGCTGTCAGCTTGGTGCTTGGCCTTAACATAGGTACAGTACAGTATGTCCAGTGTACAGTAGAGCTGTACAGGGTTGAGGTTGGGGAGTGATGATGTCAGTAATCCAGCCATTTTGCAGCTAGCTAAATTAACCAATCCAGCTATCCTAGCTAAACTGACAGTAGCAGCTAGCTAAGCTAACCAATCCAGCTATCCTAGCTAAACTGACAGTATGCAGCTAGCTAAGCTAACCAATCCAGCTATCCTAGCTAAACTGACAGTATGCAGCTAGCTAAGCTAACCAATCCAGCTATCCTACCTAGCTAAACTGACATTATGCAGCTAGCTAAGCTAACCAATCTAGCTATCCTAGCTAAACTGACAGTATGCAGCTAGCTAAGCTAACCAATCCTGTTAGCTTAGCTAGGGGTCGGGAAAAAGACTACCGAAAGAAAACATTCTGTGCTGGGCTCTCCCGGACGTTACAAATCTGTAAGCCCACAACAGCTCATTATTTTCACAGCACTCTCGAGATTCAATGTGAATTTATAAAATTGCAATCAAGTACTGTTGAAGTAAAGCTGGACACAAAAGTCAAGATAGCTATCAGAACAAAAATAGAATCCCCTAGTGGACCAGCAGCCACAGCTAAGAGCTAGAATCACCTAGTGGACCAGCAGCCACAGCTAAGAGCTAGAATCCCCTAGTGGACCAGCAGCCACAGCTAAGAGCTAGAATCCCCTAGTGGACCAGCAGCCTCAGCTAAGAGCTAGAATCCACTAGTGGACCAGCAGCCACAGCTAAGAGCTAGAATCCCCTAGGGGACCAGCAGCCACAGCTAAGAGCTAGAATCACCTAGTGGACCAGCAGCCACAGCTAAGAGCTAGAATCCCCTAGGGGACCAGCAGCTAAGAGCTAGAATCCCCTAGTGGACCAGCAGCCACAGCTAAGAGCTAGAATCCCCTAGTGGACCGGCAGCTAAGCGCTAGAATTCCCTAGTGGACCAGCAGCCACAGCTAAGAGCTAGAATCCACTAGTGGACCAGCAGCCACAGCTAAGAGCTAGAATTCCTCCTATTGGCCAAGTAGTTGTTCTATATTGGGAATAGGTTCTTCAGGTATTGCTCAAAAGCTCCTCTTATTCCTTTACTATTCCTATGTATATTCCTTTCTCTAATAGGGCACTTCTTTTGGCTCAAAGTAGTGCACTACATAGGTAACAGGGAGCCATTTCAGATTTGCCCGTCACCTAAATGAGCCACCCGCTGACCAGTATCATGACACACGACAAACCAACAGGCTCAGCTTTAAACTGGTCTGTTTGGCTGAAAGACTGTCTCAACCAATCACAATCCTCAGTCAATAAATAAATAAATAGATAAATACATTATGTACAGCACGTCATTGAGGGTGAACAAATCAAAGTGGGACCAGTTGATTAAAAGCCTGGCCTGTAGTGTTTGTGTGAAGCAGGAAACCAGACAGTCAGGAACCCACAAGCTCACTACATGAATACTTAAGGTTAGAGAGGCAGTGAGGCTTTTAAAGGCAATGTTTTCCGGGTTCAGGGAGATCCCACTCACGGTAAACACTACATACGGTGGCTCAATGGGATAATGCCTTTAAAAGCAGAAATACCTATAACCTGCTATCGGCTGGGGGGAGGGGGGGGGGGGCTGGCCTGTACCTCTATCTGTACCTCTATCTCACCCATATCATCCCTGTCACCTCCACCTGAGAGCCAAGTACAGACTGTTATCTTTAGGACTGGAGCTGAGGGAATGTTACAACAGCTGTCTGCCTGGGGGTCTGGCGGTGGGATGCAGTGTGTGTGTGTGTGTGTGTGTGTGTGTGTGTGTGTGTGTGTGTGTGTGTGTGTGTACCTAAGCCGTACCTAAATATAGCATGAGAAAATTACCCTGTGTGGCGTAAGGAGGTGTAAGCTACGCTGTAAACTGTTACAGTCAACTCAACCTGGAAGTCATTATGAATCAACTGTTACAGTCAGCTCAACCTGGATGTCATTATGAATCAACTGTTACAGTCAGCTCAACCTGGAAGTCATTATGAATCAACTGTTACAGTCAGCTCAACCTGGATGTCATTATGAATCAACTGTTACAGTCAACTCAACCTGGATGTCATTATGAATCAACTGTTACAGTCAACTCAACCTGGAAGTCATTATGAATCAACTGTTACAGTCAGCTCAACCTGGATGTCATTATGAATCAACTGTTACAGTCAGCTCAACCTGGACGTCATTATGAATCAACTGTTACAGTCAGCTCAACCTGGATGTCATTATGAATCAACTGTTACAGTCAACTCAACCTGGATGTCATTATGAATCAACTGTTACAGTCAACTCAACCTGGATGTCATTATGAATCAACTGTTACAGTCAACTCAACCTGGATGTCATTATGAAACAAATCCTCAGAAGGAAGCAAGCTGAGGACCCCCCCTCCCACACACACACACACACACACACACACACACACACACACACACACACACACACACACACACACACACACACACACACACACACACACACACACACACACACACACACACACACACACACACACACACACACACACACACACACACACACACACAGCAGTAAGGAGAGCTGGTTCACCAGGTGAAGTTTAGAATAGAAATGAGATTATTACAAGTACAAGGACTGCAAAACTTGGCCCTTTGACAGAGCCGCCATCTTGAATGAGGACCACAAAGCATGCTGGGTAAAGGGCTCAGTCGTAGTAGTGGTCAGGGTAGACGTTGCTCATATTCACAGATCTAGGATCAGCTTGCTCTCTACCCACATCCTAACGTTAACCATTAGGGGACTCATATTCTCAGATCTAGGATCAGCTTGCTCTACCCACATCCTAACCTTGCCCATTAGGAGAAAGTCAAAATATCTGACCCTGTATCAGTTGTTAGCCTGGTCTTAAATCTCCAATATAACAGGAGGCCATCGTTCCCTCGCTCACCGTTGTGGAACGTCCTCAGTTTCACACACAGAGTCAGCTTGTGTTGAGTTGATTCAGAGACACAACGACCGTGTGTGTGTGTGTGTGTGTGTGTGTGTGTGTGTGTGTGTGTGTGTGTGTTACTGTAACGGACAGTGTAAACGGAGGTACATAGCATCAAGACGTTGAAGTAAGTCATGATGCCGGGAGGTAAAACCATGGCACATAGGATTTATATAACGGCCCTCCTCTCCCATCTAACCACTAATATTAAACTGACATACAGAATGGAATGGCAAACAGGATGGTTGGTAAGGCCAAGCTTAACCAATCAGCATCAGCTAGTGTATGTAAAGTGGAATAGAGTCTCTGTAGTCTCAGTCTGTCCTGACCCTGACCTCTGCAGGGTCTGATCAGGTGACCTCTGGGTAGAATCATCAGGATTGACCTTCCAAAACCCCAGTGTTTCCTGGGTAGTGTAGTTGTCCTGGTCCTGTACTGTAAAAGCCTCAGACACGTGTCCTCCCTCCACACAGGAATTCATTCTCAGTTGTCCTCAGATTCCCAAAATAATGTTTACAAAAATAAAATAATAATAGTAGTAATATCAACAACAAAAAGAGAGAGATGAATCGGCATGACAACGAGCGGATAAAGCGTGCAGCTCTGTCGCGTTATTCTACAGAGGCATTTTTCTTCTTTAGTCCTTTGCTAAGACATGGAGATGGAGGAGAGGAGAGGGTCTGACGTCACCCCATTCTCACACAGAGAGACACGGAGATGGAGGAGAGGAGAGGGTCTGACGTCCCCCTCATTCTCACACAGTGAGACACGGAGATGGAGGAGAGGAGAGGGTCTGACGTCCCCCTCATTCTCACACAGAGAGACACGGAGATGGAGGAGAGGAGAGGGTCTGACGTCCCCCTCATTCTCACACAGAGAGACACGGAGATGGAGGAGAGGAGAGGGTCTGACGTCCCCCCATTCTCACACAGAGAGACACGGAGATGGAGGAGAGGAGAGGGTCTGACGTCCCCCCATTCTCACACAGAGAGACACGGAGATGGAGGAGAGGAGAGGGTCTGACGTCCCCCCATTCTCACACAGAGAGACACGGAGATGGAGGAGAGGAGAGGGTCTGACGTCCCCCCATTCTCACACAGAGAGACACGGAGATGGAGGAGAGGAGAGGGTCTGACGTCCCCCCATTCTCACACAGAGAGACACGGAGATGGAGGAGAGGAGAGGGTCTGACGTCCCCCCATTCTCACACAGAGAGACACGGAGATGGAGGAGAGGAGAGGGTCTGACGTCCCCCCATTCTCACACAGAGAGACACGGAGATGGCACCGTGTCACCGCTAAGTCTGGTCGTCTGTTGGAGTTCCCTATTGTGTGTGTGTGTGTGTACAGTGTGTGTGTGTGTGTGTGTACAGTGTATGTGTGTGTGTGTACAGTGTGTGTGTGTGTGTGTGTACAGTGTGTGTGTGTGTGTGTGTACAGTGTGTGTGTGTGTGTGTGTCCCAGACTTATCCCTTTCTCCATTTTGAGTCCATCACAGCCATGTTAAACTGTCCTATCTGGTCTGTACAGAACATCCCTCTGCGCTCACATCCCTCCAATACAATACATTCCCTTTTTTATTTTACATAGTTTATCCCTCTTTCCTGTAAACGTTCCCTGGTTGATCCTGGCTGGGGCAGAGATCCTGGCTGGAGCAGAGATCCTGGCTGGAGCAGAGATCCTGGCTGGAGCAGAGATCCTGGCTGGAGCAGAGATCCAAGCTGGAGCAAAGATCCTGGCTGGAGCAGAGATCCTGGCTGGAGCAGAGATCCTGGCTGGAGCAGAGATCCAAGCTGGAGCAGAGATCCTGGCTGGAGCAGAGATCCTGGCTGGAGCAGAGATCCTGGCTGGAGCAGAGATCCTGGCTGGAGCAGAGATCCTGGCTGGAGCAGAGATCCTGGCTGGAGCAGAGATCCAAGCTGGAGCAGAGATCCTGGCTGGAGCAGAAATCCTGGCTGGAGCAGAGATCCTGGCTGGAGCAGAGATCCTGGCTGGAGCAGAGATCCTGGCTGGGGCAGAGATCCAAGCTGGAGCAGAGATCCTGGCTGGAGCAGAGATCCAAGCTGGAGCAGAGATCCTGGCTGGGGCAGAGATCCTGGCTGGAGCAGAGATCCAGGCTGGAGCAGAGATCCTGGCTGGAGCAGAGATCCTGGCTGGAGCAGAGATCCTGGCTGGAGCAGAGATCCTGGCTGGCTCCATCGACATCGTCATCATTCCTCCTCTGCGTTCGTTGGGCTGAAGTAAGGGAGTGGTCGATAGTTGGGGTAGTTGGGGTCGGGGATTGGTAGGCAGGTCAGTTGGTAGTTGGATAAGGTGGTAGGTTAGAGGGGTGTGTGATGGGGATCCGGGGGCGGGGGAGGGGCTACTCGATGACCATGCAGCGTGTCAGGTGTTGTGAGTAGTACTTGAAGAGTTCGGCTGTGGCTCCAGGACAGTTGGTCAACTCCAACTCCTCTAGATCCTGAATCTGGATCAAACCAGATAGACCTGTAGTGGTTAGGAGTGGACAACCTGGGGGGGCAGAGAGATAGAGAAAGAGATAGAGAGAGGAGCACGAGAGAGAGAGATAGAGAGAGAGGTGGAGAGAGAGAGGTGGAGAAAGAGATAGAGAGAGAGGTGGAGAGAGGAGCACGAGAGAGAGAGAGAGAGAGAGAGGTGGAGAGAGGAGCACAAGAGAGAGAGAGAGAGAGAGGTGGAGAGAGGAGCACGAGAGAGAGAGAGAGATAGAGAGAGAGGTGGAGAGAGGAGCACGAGAGAGAGAGAGAGAGAGAGAGAGAGAGAGAGAGAGGGGTGGAGAGAGGAGCACGAGAGCGAGAGAGAGAGAGATAGAGAGAGAGGTGGAGAGAGGAGCACGAGAGAGAGAGGGGGAAAATAGGGGTGAGAGAGAGGGAGGAGAAACAGAGAAATGGAGGTAGAGAGAAGAGAGAAAGGAGAAAGAGAGAGATGGGGAGGGACGCAGAGAGAGAAGAAAGATAACAGAAACCCAAGTCAGACTAATACAGTAGATGGTAAAAGTCTAGAGAACAAAAACCCAGTCTGACTTGTGTTTCTAATATAGTTAATAGTTTCCTTCTATCTATTCTATCATTCTATCATTGTATCTATTATATCCATTCTATCCTTGTGTCCTATCTATTCTATCATTCTAAATATTCTATCATTCTAAATATTATATAATTCTAAATATTATATCATTCTATCTATTCTATCATTCTAAATATTATAGAATTCTAAATATTATATCATTCTATCTATTCTATCATTCTAAATATTATATCTATTCAATCATTCTATCATTCTAAATATTATATAATTCTATCATTCTAAACATTCTATCATTCCATCATTCTAAACATCCTATCATTATATTCATATAGCAATCCAAACATTCCTTTCAATCTTTATAATGAGCTTTCCTGAGATACCAGAGTTGGTCAGCAGGGGGAGGAGTGGTGCAGAGACAGACAGGACAGAGGAGAAACACAGGAAGTCCATGCATCTTAATTGTATGTCCTCTCTCCTCTCCTTGTCAAAACCTTTTGGATGAGAAGGTACAGAGGGGATGAACCTTCTCATTGGATGGGTTCTGGAAGGAGGACGCGGGGAAATCAAGGAAATGCAATTAAGATTCTCCCCATGGTTGTGTAACCAATTATCTCTCCTTCCTTTCAAAATATGCACTTGTTCACTTCCCTTCACTGATTTGACAGGAAATGACTGGTATGAGAAACATGGTGGAAACTCCCACTGGCCCACGTCTCCACCAATCCAATGCTTTCAGAGATGATTCATGTACTGTAGTCAGAGATGATTCGTGTACTGTAGTCAGAGATGATTCATGTACTGTAGTCAGAGATGACTAATGTACTGTAGTCAGAGATGATTCATGTACTGTTGTCAGGAGATGACTAATGTACTGTAGTCAGAGATGACTAATGTACTGTAGTCAGAGATGATTCATATACTGTAGTCAGAGATGATTCATGTACTGTAGTCAGAGATGATTCATGTACTGTAGTCAGAGATGATTCGTGTACTGTAGTCAGAGATGATTCATGTACTGTAGTCAGAGATGACTAATGTACTGTAGTCAGAGATGATTAATGTACTGTAGTCAGAGATGATTCATGTACTGTTGTCAGGAGATGACTAATGTACTGTAGTCAGAGATGATTCATGTACTGTTGTCAGGAGATGACTAATGTACTGTAGTCAGAGATGATTAATGTACTGTAGTCAGAGATGATTCATGTACTGTTGTCAGGAGATGACTAATGTACTGTAGTCAGAGATGATTCGTGTACTGTAGTCAGAGATGATTCATGTACTGTTGTCAGGAGATGACTAATGTACTGTAGTCAGAGATGACTAATGTACTGTAGTCAGAGATGATTCATGTACTGTTGTCAGGAGATGACTAATGTACTGTAGTCAGAGATGACTAATGTACTGTAGTCAGAGATGACTAATGTACTGTAGTCAGAGATGACTAATGTACTGTAGTCAGAGATGACTAATGTACTGTAGTCAGAGATGACTAATGTACTGTAGTCAGAGATGATTCATGTACTGTAGACAGAGATGACTAATGTACTGTAGTCAGAGATGACTAATGTACTGTAGTCAGAGATGACTAATGTACTGTAGTCAGAGATGACTAATGTACTGTAGTCAGAGATGACTAATGTACTGTAGTCAGAGATGATTCATGTACTGTAGACAGAGATGACTAATGTACTGTAGTCAGAGATGACTAATGTACTGTAGTCAGAGATGACTAATGTACTGTAGTCAGAGATGACTAATGTACTGTAGTCAGAGATGACTAATGTACTGTAGTCAGAGATGATTCATTTACTGTAGTCAGATATGATATACTGAACTCTCTCCTTCTATAGAATACCATATAGATTTACCCAGCCAGGTAGAGGAAGAGTGTGTGTGTGTGTGTGTGTGTGTGTGTGTGTGTGTGTGTGTGCGTGTGTGTGTGCGTGTGCGTGTGTGTTGGTTCCTTTGAAGTTTCCTCAGTATGGATGAGAAGGAGGACATGCCAGCTCCTGGATGACCTCTGTCCCTGTTCAGACTATGTGCGTTTGGACTGGAGGGGTTATAGCAGAGAGGAAGAGAGAGGGAACGACTGTGTGGTGGTGATCAAACCAAATGCCAGTAGTTCCTATGAGTGTCTTCAGAAAGTATTCAGACCCTTTGACCTTTTCCACATTTTGTTACGTTACAGCCTTTTTCTAAAATGGATTTGGAAAAACAACAACAACAAAAAACAGAAATATCTTATTTACATAAGTATTCAGACCCTTTGCTATGAGACTCGAAATTGAGCTCAGGTGCATCCTGTTTCCATTGATCATCCTTGAGATGTTTCTAAAACTTGATTGGAGTCCACCTGTGGTACATTCAGTTGATTGGACATTATTTGGAAAGGCACACACCTGTCTATATAAGGTCCTGGGGAAGGGATCTGGGGAAGGGTAAAATAATCAATTCTGCAGCATTGAAGGTCCCCAAGAACACAATGGCCTCCATCATTCTTAAATGGAAGAAGTTTGGAACCACCAAGACTCTTCCTAGAGCTGGCCGCCCGGCCAAACTGAGCAATCTGGAGGGAAGGGCCTTGGTCAGGGAGGTAACCAAGAACCCAATGATCACTCTGTCAGAGCTCCATAGTTCCTCTGTGGAGATGGGAGAACCTTCCAGAAGAACAACCATCTCTGCAGCACTCCACCAATCATGCCTTTATGGTAGAGTGGCCAGACGGAAGTCACTCCTCAGTAAAAGGCACATGACAGCCCGCTTGGAGTTTGCCAAAAGGCATCTAAAGGACTCTCAGACCATGAGAAACAAGATTCTCTCGTCTGATGAAACCAAGATTGAACTCTTTGGCCTGAATGCCAAGCGTCACGTCTGGAGGAAACCTGTCACCATCCCTACAGTGAAGCATGGTGGTGGCACCATCCCTACAGTGAAGCATGGTGGTGGCAGCATCATGCTGTGGGAATGTTTTTTACCTGCAGGGACTGGGAGACTAGTCAGGATCGAGGGAAAGATGAACAGAGCAAAGTACAGAGATCCTTGAAGAAAACCTGCTCTAGAGCTTCCAACAGGACAATGACCCTAAGCACACAGCCAAGTCAACACAGGAGTGGCTTTGGGACAAGTCTCTGAATGTCCTTGAGTCCGGACTTGAACCCGATCGAACATCTCTGGAGAGACCTGAAAATAGCTGTGCAGCGACACTCCCCATCCAACCTGACAGAGGTTGAAAGGATCTGCAGAGAAGAATGGGAGAAACTCCCCAAATACAGGTGTGCCAAGCTTGTAGCGTCATACCCAAGAAGACTCAAGGCTGTAGTCGCTGCCAAAGTTACTTCAACAAAGTACTGATTAAAGGGTCTGAATACTTATGTAAATGTGATATTTACAAAATATTCTAAAAACCTGTTTTTTGTTTGTCATTATGGTGTATTGTGATGTCATTATGG
>NC_092159.1:67174550-67194550 GCF_045791955.1 Oncorhynchus clarkii lewisi | reverse complement strand
AATGGTTTAGTGTGTAGGGTGTAGTGTATTAGTATAAAGGGTTTAGTGTGTAGGGTCTAGGGTGTAGTGTATTAGTATAAAGGGTGTAGTGTGTAGGGTCTAGGGTGTAGTGTATTAGTATAAAGGGTTTAGTGTGTAGGGTCTAGGGTGTAGTGTATTAGTATAAAGGGTTTAGTGTGTAGGGTCTAGGGTGTAGTGTATTAGTATAAAGGGTTTAGTGTGTAGGGTCTAGGGTGTAGTGTATTAGTATAAAGGGTTTAGTGTGTAGTGTGTAGGGTGTAGGGCCCCAACTTAACAAAAACCTTTTCATTTATTGTTTATTGTTGGGCATAAAAGACTGTAAAAACACCTGCAAAGCAGCTCCAATTGATTTTAATTTAGTAAATCTACTTATTCCCAGTGTATTAGGTCCAGTTTATTAGGTACACCTCCCACCAAAATGGTTTGCTCCGACAGACAGTGAGTCACGTGGTCCTGGCTTGTTATATAAAGCAGGCAGACAGGCATCAAGGCATTCAGTTACTGTTTGATTGAAAATTATAATGGCCTTAAAACATTTGATTTAAGCGATTTCGAACGTGGTATGATCGTCGATTCCTGTATCTCAGAAACATCCGGCTTCCTGGGCTTTTCACGCACGACGTGTCTAGGGTTTACCGAGAATGGTGCGACAAACAGCACAACCGTGTCTAGGGTTTACCGAGAATGGTGCGACAAACAGCACGACCGTGTCTAGGGTTTACCGAGAATGGTGCGACAATAAGCATGACCGACCGTGTCTAGGGTTTACCGAGAATGGTGCGACAATAAGCATGACCGACCGTGTCTAGGGTTTACCGAGAATGGTGCGACAATAAGCATGACCGACCGTGTCTAGGGTTTACCGAGAATGGTGCGACAATAAGCATGACCGACCGTGTCTAGGGTTTACCGAGAATGGTGCGACAAAAAGCAAAACAACTGTCAGCGGCTGTCCTTTGGTCGAAAACAGCTAATTGATGAAAGAGAACAGCAAGAATCATGCTGACAGACGGGCCACAAACAGGCAAACAACGGAGCAGTACAACAGCATCTCAGAACGGACAACTCGTCAACTATTGCAGCAGACGACCACACCGGGTTCCACTCCTATCAGCTAAAAACAAGAAGTGGGCACGCGATCACCAACACTGGACAACTGAAGAGAGGAAAAACATTGCCTGAATCCCAGTTCCTGTTACGTCATGCTGATGGCAGAGTCAGGATTTGGCCTAAGCAGAATGAGTCCATGACCACATCCTGCCTGGTGTCAACGATACAGGCTGATGGCAGAGTCAGGATTTGGCGTAAGCAGAATGAGTCCATGACCACATCCTGCCTGGTGTCAACGGTACAGGCTGATGACAGAGTCAGGATTTGGCGTAAGCAGAATGAGTCCATGACCACATCCTGCCTGGTGTCAACGGTACAGGCTGATGGCAGAGTCAGGATTTGGCGTAAGCAGAATGAGTCCATGACCACATCCTGCCTGGTGTCAACGGTACAGGCTGATGGCAGAGTCAGGATTGGGCGTAAGCAGAATGAGTCCATGACCACATCCTGCCTGGTGCCAACGGTACAGACTGATGGCAGAGTCAGGATTTGGCGTAAGCAGAATGAGTCCATGACCACATCCTGCCTGGTGTCAACGGTACAGGCTGATGGCAGAGTCAGGATTGGGCGTAAGCAGAATGAGTCCATGACCACATCCTGCCTGGTGCCAACGGTACAGGCTGATGGCAGAGTCAGGATTTGGCGTAAGCAGAATGAGTCCATGACCACATCCTGCCTGGTGTCGACGGAACAGGCTGGTGGCGGAGGTGTAAAGGTGTGGGGAATGTTTTACTGGCACAGTACCAATTGATACCAATTGAGCAACGTTTCCATTCCCCGAAGATTTCAGGCTGTTCTGAAAGCAAAGGGTCCGACTAGGTACTAGAAGGGTGTACCTAATAAACTGGCAACTACGTGTATGTGATTCTTACAAAGGTTTGAAATGATACCAATTGAGCAACGTTTCCTATCCCCAAAGAATTCAGGCTGTTCTGGAAGCAAAGCGTCTGACCAGGTACTAATAAACTGGCAGTTGATGATCCCTGGTGTAAGGGTCTAGTGTGTACTGTACCTGACAGCACCAGCGCAGGTAGAGACTCCTCAAAGAAGACATGGTGGACAGGTAACCTAGACCTGTATCTGTAATCCTCACACATCTGGAGAGAGAGAGAGAGAGAGAGGGAGAGAGAGAGAGAGAGAGAGGGAGAGAGAGAGGGGGGGAGAGAGAGACAGAGAGAGAGAGAGAGAGAGAGAGAGAGAGACAGAGAGAGAGGGGGGGAGAGAGAGACAGAGAGAGAGACAGAGAAAGAGAGAGAGGGGGAGAGAGAGAGAGAGAGAGAGAGAAAGAGAGAGAGGGGGGGAGAGAGAGACAGAGAGAGAGACAGAGAAAGAGAGAGAGGGGGAGAGAGAGAGACAAAGAGAGAGGGGGGGGAGAGAGACAGAGAGAGAGACAGAGAAAGAGAGTGACCATAATGATACTTTACTATACTGGTTTTCTTTCTGAAATAAGGTAGTATAGACCTGTACTCAGCAGATCCCAGATCCCCCCACCACACACACTATACAACTACCTGCTATACGCCACACTACTATACTACACCCTATACCCTACTATAATACACACTACTATACTATACTCTACTATACTACACTACACTATACTCCGCTCTCACCTGTCCAGTACCAGCTCCTCTAGTTTGTGGAGGTCACAGGCGATGTACTCCAGGGCCATGTCAGTGATGCGTGGGCACCAGGAGAGGTCCAGGCTCCGCAGCTTCCTCAGGTTCTCTGCTACCAGCTCCACCCCGTCATCAGTGATTTTAGAGCAGCCTGACAGGCTCAGAGCCGTGAGGTTGGGCAGGCTGTGGACCATGTTAACCACACCGTGGTTGGTGATCTCCCAACACGAGTGGAGACGCAGCGTGTGAGTGGTGTAGCCCTGAGGGGGAGGGAGGGAGGGAGGGAGGGAGGGAGGGAGGGAGGGAGGGAGGGAGGGAGGGAGGGAGAGAGAGACAGGGAGAGAGAGAGAGAGAGAGAATGAGGTTTAGGATTATATCTCTGAACTCATCATGAGAGGATCAATGGGGGCCCCTCCGGCCGGTAAGGGAACTGATCTGCAGGCCTACAGAGAGGACGGAGAGAGGGGGAAGGGAAGACGTGTGTGTGTGTGTGTGTGTGTGTGTACCAGTACCTGCGTGCTCTCTATAACAGTGTAGGATTGTAACCTACCTGTTTGGCTGTGAAGTAAGCCATGGCTGTGTCGGTTACGTGGTAGGCCTGCAGGCTGAGCTCTGACAGGTTGGGCAGTAGCTGTGAGATGGCAGCGATGGCGTCGTCCGCTACGTTGATACAGTCGCTGACGCTGAGCGAGGTGAGCCGTGCATTCAGGCTGGACCACAGACCGGCCTCCGTGAAGTCATTACAACCGGCCAACTCCAGGTGCATCAGACCCTGCATCTGTTCCAGCATCACCTACACACACCAGACAACACACTGAGATTACACAATACACACACACCTATCCAGCATTACCTACACACACACACCTATCCAGCATCAAATACACACAAACCAGACAACACACTGAGATTACACAATACACACACCTATCCAGCATCACCTACACACACCACAGAGAACACACTGATATTACACAATACACACACACCTATCCAGCATCACCTACACACACCAGAGAACACACTGAGATTACACAATACACACACACCTATCCAGCATCACCTTCACACACACCAGAGAACACAAACTGAGATTACACAATACACACACACCTATCCAGCATTACCTACACACACACCAGACAACACACTGAGATTACACAATACACACACCTATCCAGCATCAACTACACACACCAGACAACACACTGAGATTACACAATACACACACCCCTATCCAGCATCACCTAAACACACACCTATCCAGCATCACCTACACACAAACCAGACAACACACTGAGATTACACAAAACACACACCTATCCAGCATCACCTACACACACCACAGAGAACACACTGATATTACACAATACACACACCCCTATCCAGCATCACCTACACACACACCACACTGAGATTACACAATACACACACACACCTATCCAGCATCACACACACACACACACACACACACCACAGAGAACACAATGAGATTACACAGTACACACCCCCCTAACCAGCATCACCTACACACACACCACAGAGAACACACTGAGATTACACAATACACACACACACCTATCCAGCATCACCTACACACACGCACACACACACACACACAACATATATTACACAATACACACACACCACAGAGAACACACTGAGATTACACAATACACACACCCCTATCCAGCATCACCTACACACACACCACAGACAACACACTGAGATTACACAATACACACACACCTATCCAGCATCACCTGCACACACACACCACAGAGAACACACACTGAGTTTAAAGAATACACACACCCTTATCCAGCATCACCTACACACACACCTATCCAGCATCACCTACACACACACACCACAGACAACACACTGATATTACACAATACACACACACACCTATCCAGCATCACATACACACACACACAGAGAACACACACTGCGTTTGCAGAATACACACACCCTTATTCAGCATCACCTACACACACACACCACAGAGAACACACACTGAGTTTACAACGATATAACTCTGATACAACTCTGATACAACTCTGATACAACTCTGATACAACTGATACAATTCTGATATAACTCTGATATAACTCGGATATAACTGATACAACTCTGATACAACTCTGATATAACTCGGATATAACTGATACAACTCTGATACAACTCTGATATAACTCTGATATAACTGATACAATTCTGATATAACTCTGATATAACTCGGATATAACTGATACAACTCTGATACAACTCTGATATAACTCGGATATAACTGATACAACTCTGATACAACTCTGATATAACTCTGATATAACTCTGATACAACTCTGATATAACTGATACAACTCTGATACAACTGATATAACTGATATAACTGATATAACTCTGATATAACTGATATAACTCAGATATAACTGATATAACTGATATAACTCAGATATAACTGATATAACTGATATAACTCAGATATAACTGATATAACTGATATAACTCTGATACAACTCGGATATAACTTGGATATAACTGATATAACTGATATAACTCAGATATAACTGATATAACTGATATAACTCAGATATAACTGATATAACTGATATAACTCTGATACAACTCTGATACAACTCTGATATAACTCAGATATAACTGATATAACTGATATAACTCAGATATAACTGATATAACTGATATAACTCAGATATAACTGATATAACTGATATAACTCTGATATAACTCGGATATAACTCGGATATAACTGATATAACTGATATAACTCAGATATAACTGTGATACTAAAGTGTATTTGGAAGGTATTCAGACCCCTTGACTTTTTCCACATTTTGTTACATTACAGCCTTATTCTAATATTGATTACATTGTTTTTTTCCCCTCATCAATCTACACACAATACCCCATAATGACGAAGCAAAAACAGGTTTTTAGACATTTTCGCAAATGTATTAAAAATCAGTGCTCTGGAGCAGGTTTTCATCAAGGATCTCTCTGTACTTTGCTCCGTTCATCTTTCCCTCCATCCTGACTAGTCTCCCAGTCCCTGCAGGTAAAAAACATTTCCACAGCATGATGCTGCCACCACCATGCTTCACTGTAGGTTATGGAGCCAGGTCTCCTCTAGACGTGACACTTGGCATTCAGGCCAAAGAGTTCAATCTTGGTTTCATCAGACGAGAGAATCTTGTTTCTCATGGTCTGAGAGTCCTTTAGATGCCTTTTGGAAAACTCCAAGCGGGCTGTCATGTGCCTTTTACTGAGGAGTGGCTTCCATCTGGCCACTCTACCAATCAGGGCTGATTGGTGGAGTGCTGCACAGATGGTTCTCCTATCTCCACAGAGGAAATCTATCAGAGTGACCATCGGGTTCTTGGTCACCTCCCTGACCAAGGCCCTTCTTCCCCGATTGCTCAGTTTGGCCGGGCGGCCAGCCCTAGGAAGAGTCTTGGTGGTTCCAATCTTCTTCCATTTAAGAATGATGGAGGCCATTGTGTTCTTGGGGACCTTCAATGCCGCAGAAATGTTTTGGTACCCTTCCCCAGATCTGTGCCTCGACACAATCCTGTCTCTGAGCTGTACGGACAATTCCTTCGACCTCATGGCTTGGTTTTTACTCTGACATGCACTGTCAACTGTGGGACCTTATATACACAGGTGTGTGCCTTTCCAAATCATGACCAATCATCTGAATTTACCACAGGTGGACTCCAATCAAGTTGTAGAAACATCTCAAGGATGATCAATGGAAACAGGATGCACCTGAGCTCAATTTCGAGTCTCATAGCAAAGGGTCTGAATACTTATGTAAATAAGATATTTCTGTTTTTTACTTTTGAATACATTTGCAAAAATTTCTAAAAAGCTTTTTTATTTTATTTAACCTTTATTTAACAAGGCAGGTCAGTTAAGAACAAATTATTATTTACAATGACGGCCTAGGAACTGTGGGTTAACTGCCTTGTTCAGGGGCAGAACAACAGATTTTTACCTCGTCAGCTCGGGGACTCGATCTTGCAACCTTTCAGTTACTAGTCCAACGCTCTTACCACTAGGCTACCCTGCCGCACCATTAGTCATTATGGGCTATTGTGTGTAGATTGATGAGGATTTAGAAGAAAAAAAAAATTTAGAAACGTGGAAAAAGTCAAGGGGTCTGAATACTTTCTGAAGGCACTGTAACTCTAAGGTCTCACTCGGATCAGCAGTAGATGCCAGGTATTGCACGCTAGACATTTAAAGGTAATTTCCGATTGAGCCGACAAAATGCAGCGTTTATCTGTGAATGCAGTCTCCGCTAAAGTGGGAACATTACCTTTAAATGGTGCAATAGTGGACAAAGTGCAATTGGGGATTGAATCCTAAGCCTAAGTGATTTAAATCAACTCAATGCCTGTTTATCCTCCAACGGTCATGTTCAAACTACGGACCAGGAGCCTCATCCGGTACCATACTTCCTGTGACTCTGAACGTCAGCTCATCTCATCGACAACACAACTTCCTGTTACTCTGAACGTCAGCTCATCTCATCAACAACACAACTTCCTGTTACTCTGAACGTCAGCTCATCTCTTCGACAACACAACTTCCTGTGACTCTGAACGTCAGCTCATCTCATCAACAACACAACTTCCTGTGACTCTGAACGTCAGCTCATCTCATCAACAACACAACTTCATGTGACTCTGAATGTCAGCTCATCTCATCAACAACATAACTTCCTGTGACTCTGAACGTCAGCTCAGCTCATCTCATCAACAACACAACTTCCTGTGACTCTGAACGTCAGCTCATCTCATCGACAACACAACTTCCTGTGACTCTGAACGTCAGCTCATCTCATCAACAACACAACATCCTGTGACTCTGAACGTCAGCTCATCTCATCAACAACACAACTTCCTGTGACTGAATGTCAGCTCATCTCATCAACAACACAACTTCCTGTGACTCTGAACGTCAGCTCATCAACAACACAACTTCCTGTGACTCTGAACGTCAGCTCATCTCATCAACAACACAACATCCTGTGACTCTGAACGTCAGCTCATCTCATCAACAACACAACTTCCTGTGACTGAATGTCAGCTCATCTCATCAACAACACAACTTCCTGTGACTCTGAACGTCATCTCATCAACAACACAACTTCCTGTGACTGTGAACGTCAGCTCATCTCATCAACAACACAACTTCCTGTGACTCTGAACGTCAGCTCATCTCATCAACCACACAACTTCCTGTGACTCTGAACGTCAGCTCATCTCATCAACAACACAACTTCCTGTGACTCTGAACGTCAGCTCATCAACAACACAACTTCCTGTGACTCTGAACGTCAGCTCATCTCATCAACAACACAACTTCCTGTGACTGTGAACGTCAGCTCATCTCATCAACAACACAACTTCCTGTGACTGAACGTCAGCTCATCTCATCAACAACACAACTTCCTGTGACTCTGAACGTCAGCTCATCTCATCAACAACACAACCACAACAATGTCCCTGACAATAAGGTGCACAATATACTGTAAGGTCGACATGTTCCCCTTTCGCAAAGACCTCTGCACTATGAACTAACTCAAGAGGCAACCTTCTAAATAACCGGGGCTCCAATACTGAACCTCACAATTGTGTTGAATGTGGCCTGTTAAATCGCACTGTAACTACAACATAAATCACTCAGCAGATTACAGTGGGGCAAAAAAAGTATTTAGTCAGCCACCAATTGTGCAAGTTCTCCCACTTAAAAAGATGAGAGAGGTCATTTTTATCATAGGTAGACTTCAACTATGACAGACAAAATGAGAAAAAAAATCCAGAAAATCACATTGTAGGATTTTTTATGAATTTATTAATGAACAACACCACCACAGTAGTCCACATTCACAACACCACCACAGTAGTCCATACTCACAAAAACACCACAGTAGTCCATATTCACAACAACACAGTAGTCCATACTCACAACAACACCACAGTAGTCCATACTCACAACAACACCACAGTAGTCCAGACTCACAACAACACCACAGTAGTCCATACTCACAACAACACCACAGTAGTCCATACTCACAACACCACAGTAGTCCATACTCACAACAACACCACAGTAGTCCATACTCACAACAACACCACAGTAGTCCATACTCACAACACCACCACAGTAGTCCATACTCACAACAACACCACAGTAGTCCATACTCACAACAACACCACAGTAGTCCATACTCACAACAACACCACATTAGTCCATACTCACAACACCACCACAGTAGTCCATACTCACAATAACACCACAGTAGTCCAGACTCACAACAACACCACAGTAGTCCATACTCACAACACCACCACAGTAGTCCATACTCACAACAACACCACAGTAGTCCATACTCACAACAACACCACAGTAGTCCAGACTCAAAACAACACCACAGTAGTCCATACTCACAACACCACCACAGTAGTCCATACTCACAACACCACCACAGTAGTCCATATTCACAACACCACCACAGTAGTCCATACTCACAACAACACAGTAGTCGATACTCACACCACCACCACAGTAGTCCATACTCACAACAACACAGTAGTCCATATTCACAACAACACAGTAGTCCATACTCACAACACCACAGTAGTCCATACTCACAACAACATCACAGTAGTCCATACAACACCACAGTAGTCCATACTCACAACAACACCACAGTAGTCCATACTCACAACAACACCACAGTAGTCCATACTCACAACAACACCACAGTAGTACATACTCACAACAACACCACAGTAGTCCATACTCACAACAACACCACAGTAGTCCATACTCACACCACCACCACAGTAGTCCATACTCACAACACCACAGTAGTCCATACTCACAACAACACCACAGTAGTCCATACTAAAAACACCACAGTAGTCCATACTCACAACACCACAGTAGTCCATACTCACAACAACATCACAGTAGTCCATACTCACAACAACACCACAGTAGTGCATACTCACAACACCACAGTAGTCCATACTCACAACAACACCACAGTAGTCCATACTCACAACACCACCACAGTAGTCCATACTCACAACAACACCACAGTAGTGCATACTCACAACACCACAGTAGTCCATACTCACAACACCACCACAGTAGTCCATACTCACAACACCACCACAGTAGTCCATACTCACAACACCACCACAGTAGTCCATACTCACAACAACATCACAGTAGTCCATACTCACAACAACACCACAGTAGTCCATACTTACAACACCACAGTAGTCCATACTCACAACACCACAGTAGTCCATATTCACAACACCACAGTAGTCCATACTCACAACACCACAGTAGTCCATACTCACAACACCACAGTAGTCCATATTCACAAGACCACAGTAGTCCACTCACAACACCACAGTAGTCCATACTCACAACACCACAGTAGTCCATACTCACAACACCACAGTAGTCCATATTCACAACACCGCCACAGTAGTCCATACTCACAACAACACCACAGTAGTCCATACTCACAACAACACCACAGTAGTCCATATTCACAACACCACAGTAGTCCATACTCACAACACCACCACAGTAGTCCATATTCACAACACCACCACAGTAGTCCAGACTCACAACAACACCACAGTAGTCCATACTCACAACACCACCACAGTAGTCCATACTCACAACAACACCACAGTAGTCCATACTCACAACCCCACCACAGTAGTCCATACTCACAACACCACCACAGTAGTCCATACTCACAACAACACCACAGTAGTCCATACTCACAACAACACCACAGTAGTCCATACTCACAACAACACCACAGTAGTCCATACTCACAACAACACCACAGTAGTCCATACAACACCACAGTAGTCCATATTCACAACACCACAGTAGTCCATATTCACAACAACACCACCACAGACAAGCAGGGTGGATTGTTGACTATTCTGATTCCATGTATGAGGGGTGTTTTGGAATGGAATGGAATGCCAAGTCACTGTACCAAACCTTTTCTCCCTCGGTGATGCTGTGTTTACAGAGACGATCAGAAACTCAGCTATGCTATTGTTATTATAATAGACAATGGTTGGATTGCATCTTACAGCACTCCTGTGACATCTCACGTTTCACAGAGACTCATGTTCATTCTACTCACTCTATCGATTGTTTACCTGCTGGGGATAAACATTCCACAGATCTAGGACCAGCTCCTCACCAGCCTCAAACACTAACCTTAACCATTAACCATTCCAATAGAATATCTCTCCTCTCTCTGTCCCATGATCATGTGACCAGTGAGCAAGGTCATGTGATGTGACATTCCACATTCCATGTGATCCCCGGTGACCTAGTTGACATGGTGCCCAGCTACAGCGGAATCCAGCTCGCCCGGTGACTGTTACTAGGTTACGCAGCGGTGGGGTGGCAGGCTTTCCTGAGTTCAGGGAGTGCATTGTGTTGATATTGATGCTGAGGATTAACAAAAGTAACACGTTAAATTACTTTAAAGTAACACGGTATATTACTATAAAGTATTGCGTTATATTACTATAAAGTATTGCGTTATATTACTATAAAGTATTGCGTTATATTACTATAAAGTAACACGTTATATTACTATAAAGTATTGCGTTATATTACTATAAAGTAACACGTTATATTACTATAAAGTATTGTGTAATATTACTATAAAGTATTGCGTTATATTACTATAAAGTATTGCGTTATATTACTATAAAGTAACACGTTATATTACTATAAAGTATTGCGTTATATTAATATAAAGTATTGCGTTATGTTACTATAAAGTATTGCGTTATGTTACTATAAAGTAACACGTTATATTACTATAAAGTATTGCGTTATATTACTATAAAGTAACACGTTATATTACTATAAAGTATTGCGTTATATTACTATAAAGTAAGGTGTTATATTACTATAAAGTATTGCGTTATATTACTATAAAGTAAGGTGTTATATTACTATAAAGTAAGGTGTTATATTACTATAAAGTATTGCGTTATATTACTATAAAGTAAGGTGTTATATTACTGTAAAGACGCCATATTCCTATACGACACTACTTCTGTCCAGGGTCGGTAGGGCTTCACAGCATCACTGTAGGACAGCAATGAGATTGATACCATCTCTACAGTAAGCCTGTTTACACCCTTGACTGTGGGACTAATGGAAGCTACATCTACTGTAGGACTAATGGAAGCTACATCTACTGTAGGACTAATGGAATCTACATGTACTGTAGGACTAATAAAAGCTACATCTACTGTAGGACTAATGGAAGCTACATGTACTGTAGGACTAATGGGAGCTACATCTACTGTAGGACTAATGGAAGCTACATCTACTGTATGACTAATGGAAGCTCCATCTACTGTAGGACTAATGGAAGCTACATCTACTGTAGGACTAATGGGAGCTACATCTACTGTAGGACTAATGGAAGCTCCATCTACTGTAGGACTAATGGAAGCTCCATCTACTGTAGGACTAATGGAAGCTCCATGTACTGTAGGACTAATGGAAGCTCCATCTACTGTAGGACTAATGGAAGCTCCATCTACTGTAGGACTAATGGAAGCTACATCTACTGTAGGACTAATGGAAGCTCCATGTACTGTAGGACGAATGGAAGCTCCATCTACTGTAGGACTAATGGAAGCTCCATCTACTGTAGGACTAATGGAAGCTACATGTACTGTAGGACTAATGGAATCTACATGTACTGTAGGACTAATAAAAGCTACATCTACTGTAGGACTAATGGAAGCTACATCTACTGTAGGACTAATGGAAGCTACATCTACTGTAGGACTAATGGAAGCTACATCTATTGTAGGACTAATGGGAGCTACATGTACTGTAGGACTAATAAAAGCTACATCTACTGTAGGACTAATGGAAGCTACATCTACTGTAGGACTAATGGAAGCTCCATCTACTGTAGGACTAATGGAAGCTACATCTACTGTAGGACTAATGGAATCTACATGTACTGTAGGACTAATAAAAGCTACATCTACTGTAGGACTAATGGAAGCTCCATCTACTGTAGGACTAATGGAAGCTACATGTACTGTAGGACTAATGGGAGCTACATCTACTGTAGGACTAATGGAAGCTCCATCTACTGTAGGACTAATGGAAGCTACATCTACTGTAGGACTAATGGAATCTACATGTACTGTAGGACTAATAAAAGCTACATCTACTGTAGGACTAATGGAAGCTACATCTACTGTAGGACTAATGGAAGCTACATCTACTGTAGGACTAATGGACGCTACATCTACTGTAGGACTAATGGAATCTACATGTACTGTAGGACTAATGGGAGCTACATCTACTGTAGGACTAATGGAAGCTACATCTACTGTAGGACTAATGGAAGCTACATGTACTGTAGGACTAATGGAAGCTCCATCTACTGTAGGACTAATGGAATCTACATGTACTGTAGGACTAATAAAAGCTACATCTACTGTGGGACTAATGGAAGCTACATCTACTGTAGGACTAATGGAAGCTACATGTACTGTAGGACTAATGGGAGCTACATCTACTGTAGGACTAATGGAAGCTACATCTACTGTAGGACTAATAAAAGCTACATCTACTGTAGGACTAATGGAAGCTACATCTACTGTAGGACTAATGGAAGCTCCATCTACTGTAGGACTAATGGAAGCTACATCTACTGTAGGACTAATGGAAGCTACATCTTCTGTAGGACTAATGGAAGCTACATCTACTGTAGGACTAATGGAAGCTCCATCTACTGTAGGACTAATGGAAGCTACATCTACTGTAGGACTAATGGAAGCTCCATCTACTGTAGGACACATTGAGTACACATTGTTGATTCCCGCTGGGGTCATCCATATGAAATAGCATGCATACACTACACGCTTTTTCCCTCAGGGTCTCTCGGACGTTTCACAGTTTTACTGTAGCCCTGAACTAGCTCACCTGATTGAAGCAGTCAAGGGCTTGATGATTAGTTGATGATTCGTTTATGATTAGTTGATGATTAGTTGACCAGTTGAATCAGCTGCTAGCTGTGGAATAGTTTAAATCCATGGACAGGCTTGTCCCCAAGGAGAGGTTGTAGAAAGGCTGTGCTAAATGGCATGTTTGTGTTCACATGACTGTAACTATATAAGAACCCTCCGTGCCCGGCATCCTACCCCCACCTTCCCTACCCTACCACCAGGACCCCCTCAACCCCCTGGGACCTACCGCAGCTTCTCTCCTGGGTCCAGACCTGGAGTCACAGCCCGCTGACAGCCCTCAACCCCCTGGGACCCTTGCCTACCACAGCTTCTCTCCTGGGACCCTTGCCCACCACAGCTTCTCCCCTGGGTCCCTTGCCCACCACAGCTTCTCTCCTGGGTCCCTTGCCCACCGCAGCTTCTCTCCTGGGACCCTTGCCTACCACAGCTTCTCTCCTGGGACCCTTGCCCACCACAGCTTCTCTCCTGGGACCCTTGCCCACCACAGCTTCTCTCCTGGGACCCTTGCCCACCACAGCTTCTCTCCTGGGACCCTTGCCCACCACAGCTTCTCTCCTGGGACCCTTGCCCACCACAGCTTCTCTCCTGGGACCCTTGCCTACCACAGATTCTCTCCTGGGACCCTTGCCCACCACAGCTTCTCTCCTGGGACCCTTGCCTACCGCAGCTTCTCTCCTGGGACCCTTGCCTACCACAGCTTCTCTCCTGGGACCCTTGCCCACCACAGCTTCTCTCCTGGGACCCTTGCCTACCGCAGCTTCTCTCCTGGGACCCTTGCCTACCACAGCTTCTCTCCTGGGTTCAGACCTGGAGTCACAGCCCGCTGACGGCCCTCAACCCCCTGGGACCCTTGCCTACCACAGCTTCTCTCCTGGGACCCTTGCCCAACGCAGCTTCTCTCCTGGGTCCAGACCTGGACCACAGCCCGCTGACAGTAAATACAGTGGGGGGAAACAGTATTTAGTCAGCCACCAATTGTGCAAGTTCTCCCACTTAAAAAGATGAGAGAGGCCTGTAATTTCCATCATGGGTACAGTTCAACTATGACAGACAAAATGAGGGAAAGAAAATCCAGAAAACCACATTGTAGGATTTTTTTAAATGAATTTATTTGTACCTATGATGAAAATTACAGGCCTCTCTCATCTTTTTAAGTGGGAGAACTTGCACAATTGGTGGCTGACTAAATATGTTTTTTTTGCCCCCCACTGTATATATATATATATATATGACAATGACTCACCTCCAGGCCTGCGTCTGTAATGGTGGACCTCTTCAGACTGACCGACTTCACCCCCTTCTTGGACAAGGGGTAGTTATCAATGAACTCACAGATGTCCAGGTCTGAAACTCCCACCAGACAGAACGCCTGGAACCCCCTGAGAGCGAAGGCCTGCAGGCTGACAAACTCCTTGTCTCCGCCGGGGAGCAGGGCGTACAGCTCCTTGGCGTGGAGGATGGGCGTGACACCCTCCCAGAACTTAGACTGGTACAGCACTTTCCTCCAGGTCCTACACACCTGGGCCAGGACACACTTCTCAGCCGTGGTGAAATACCACAGCAGCCTGTTGAGCAGCTTCTCATCCAGGGCCAGCTGGCGCTCCAGGGGCGGCAGAAGGGCCAGAGGCAGGGTGAGGGGAAGGTGAGGCTTGGGGAAGGTGAGGGGGACCTGGCGCAGCGGGGGTTTGAGGACCATCAGGGGGCTGTGGTCCAGGTCTGGACCCAGGAGAGAGGGACCCAGGGGGTTGAGGGGGTCCAGGTGGTAGGGTAGGGAAGGCGGGGGTAGGATGCCGGGCACGGAGGAGGACTGGCACAGGCGGTTCTTGGCGGCGGGCGTGCCCTTGGTGATGCTGGCGCTGCCCAAACCGTTGGGCTGAGGGGGGAGCTTGACCATGCCGTTCCTCGGGACACACGGAGACTTGAGCTCGCTGGGGGTCGACATGTTCAACATTGGGAACCTAGGAGGAGGGAGAAAGAATTAATACATGGTAAACATTGGATCAGAGAGAGAGGGGGGGGGGGGGGTAGTGATCTGGCCCTCATACCATCATTGGCTACCTAATCATCCCCGGCCTCCAATTGGCCCATTCATCTCATTCATCTCCCCTTCCACTATTCACCAGGTTGTTGCTGTGACTGAGAATGTGTTGTCAGTCAACTTACCTGGTTAAATAAAAAATATATTTAACACATCGTCTATGGACCTGCCTGTCTGTCACTCAAGGGACTGAGTAGATAAACACCACTGGGCAGTTCTTATGTAGATAGCTGAGCCGCAGACTGACTGTGTTTCCCAAAAACCTGCGTGCTTGATGTTGGAGAGCCTCGCTCTTATGTACAATATAGCCTGCACAGAAACAGACACGATTTCTGGGCAAACAAAGCATTATTTTTCGTTTGAATAATTCACAGAACACTTGGCGACACTCCCTTGGCAGGCTTGCACTGGAAATAGAACAGAGCGGTTGTTTATAGTGGCAGAGGCCTATATCTAAGCAAGCATCCCTACTAGGCTAGCCTACAATATTACGTAATGCCGATGGCACAGTAGCACAGCAGTAAGTTACAATGGGACGTGTTTACTCTGAATAAAGATACCAAGGCCAAACGTAAACAGTTTAAATCGATGGCCGACGCTGAGAGGTGTAACGTTTGCGCCTGATCAACAATCATCGCAGATAAAATAAACTCTATGCATCCTTCATTGTCAAAACCTTCAGATGCAGTCGGCATCATTATTCATATCGACAAAATATACAATTAATAGCATTCCCGTCATCAAATAGTGTCTATGACTGCCGACAGTAACCCAGGCTATAGGCTTCACCATCAGACGTTAGCCTTGGGCTTTTACAAACGGATCGAATATTAAACCCATTTCACTCTGCTTGTGATCGGTCCAATAATTCGGTTTGTGTTGCACGCAACACATATCGGTGTAATAGAGCTGAACGGGGAATAAGCGATGCGGCAGCAGAAAAGCTAACCGAAGGAAGGGATGGCTATTCTCCCGTCCCTTCTCGTCCTCTCTCTCTCTCTCTTCCTCCCTCCCGCTCTCTCGCACCGCTAAACAAAAAAAAAATACCATTGCAGTGCTCCGGCCAGCATGAATCTGCATTGTACTGCTCTTACCTTTAAACTGAACCCCGTCACCTCCCCCGGTTGACCCGAAGCCTCGCAAGTCTTTCACCAAACGGAGCTCTATTTTATCGCCCGCATCACCATACTACCAGCAGCATCCACAGGGAATGGCGGAGAGCGGGGGATGTTATTGAATTGTTGTAGCTACGACGCGATGCGAATCGTTTGAAAGGTGCATCATTTTGTATCGGAAGCGACGAGGACAGAATAAGAGGGAATATGCGTGAAATCGGGACGATGTGTTGTCCGGTGTTGTTTGTTTCATCGGCGCATCATTCCACGGTGTCAGCGGATATAACTATGTGGTGCGTTCGAATCAGTGTCGGAGAGAGAGAGAGAGAGGGAACGAGAACCCTGTAAATAGAAACCAACATGACATCGCCTGGCTCACTGACATCAGCGGAACTCAACAGAGGAGGAGAGGAAGAGGGGAGGCTGAGGCGGTACTCTCTCTCTCTCTTTCGTTCTCTCTCTCTCAATTCAATTTCAGTTCAAAATGTTTCCCATGCTTTATTGGCAACATGTGTTTACATTGCCTGAGCAATTGAATTGAACAAAAATGAGAACACAAAAAAGGATTAAAATTTAACAGTAAACATTTAACTCCCAAATGTTCGAAAAAGATCAAGACATTTCAAGTGTTATATATTATCAGTAATGTTTTAGCAATGTGCAAATAGTTGTAGTACGAATAGTAGGGGAAGATAAATAAACAGATTCATATTGGTGGTATTTACTCTCACTCTTTCTCTCTCTCTCTCATCTCTCTCTCTCTCTCTCTCTCTCTTTCTCTCTCTCTCCCCCATCTCTCTTTCTCTCTCTCTCTGTCTCTCTCTGTCTCTCTCCCCCTCTCTGTCTCTCTGTCTCTGTCTCTCTGTCTCTCTCCCTCTCCCCCCCCCCCCCCCCCCCATCTGTCTCTCTCCCCACCTCTCTTTCTCTCGCTCAAAGGAGCCCGGGGTGCACCAAACACCCCAACAACAAATCATTAATTCACCCCCACTGAACGACTCATTACCCTAACCTATACTGCACTGAATGACTCATAACCCTAACCTACACTGCACTGAACGACTCATTACCCTAACCTACACTGCACTGAACGACTCATAACCCTAACCTATACTGCACTGAACGACTCATTACCCTAACCTACACTGCACTGTGGTCTAACATGAAGAGACATCCGTCCAACTGTACACAAGGTCCAACAGAAATGTGACTTTACTTTAGCCTACCATTCCCTCTGAAAGACACATACACATAGGCCTACAGCCTACTAATAATGATTGCCATTGCCTCTATTTGACTGTCTGGCAAAAATAAGCCTATATATTCTGTTAAAAGCCTGCCTGCCAGTCTAGCTGCCTGTCTGGCCTGTACATGTAGGCACTCAGCCAAATACAATATGCTTTTCATTGGCATTGCTACGGAATGGCCTGCAACATGTATCACACCGCAATAACTAACTACATGTTTACCAGCAAGGGAAGTGAACGATTTGGATCCACAGAGTAGATCTATTACTGACTATCAACTCATAACACATCTCAAAACACAGAGTATATCTATTACTGAGTATCAACTCATAGCACATCTCAAAACACAGAGTATATCTATTACTGAGTATCAACTCATAACACATCTCAAAACACAGAGTAGATCTATTACTGATTATCAACTCATAGCACATCTCAAAACACAGAGTAGATCTATTACTGACTATCAACTCATAGCACATCTCAAAACACAGAGTAGATCTATTACTGAGTATCAACTCATAACACAGAGTAGATCTATTACTGAGTATCAACTCATAACACATCTCAAAACACAGAGTATATCTATTACTGAGTATCAACTCATAACACATCTCAAAACACAGAGTAGATCTATTACTGATTATCAACTCATAGCACATCTCAAAACACAGAGTAGATCTATTACTGACTATCAACTCATAGCACATCTCAAAACACAGAGTAGATCTATTACTGAGTATCAACTCATAACACATCTCGAACACAGAGTAGATCTATTACTGAGTATCAACTCATAACACATCTCAAACACAGAGTAGATCTATTACTGACTATCAACTCATAACACATCTCAAAACACAGAGTAGATCTATTACTGAGTATCAACTCATAACACAGAGTAGATCTATTACTGAGTATCAACTCATAACCCATCTCATAACACAGAGTAGATCTATTACTGACTATCAACTCATAACACAGAGTAGATCTATTACTGATTATCAACTCATAACACAGAGTAGATCTATTACTGAGTATCATCTCATAACACATCTCAAAACACAGAGTAGATCTATTACTGAGTATCAACTCATAACCCATCTCATAACACAGAGTAGATCTATTACTGAGTATCAACTCATAACACAGAGTAGATCTATTACTGATTATCAACTCATAACACAGAGTAGATCTATTACTGATTATCAACTCATAACACAGAGTAGATCTATTACTGAGTATCATCTCATAACACATCTCAAAACACAGAGTAGATCTATTACTGAGTATCAACTCATAGCACATCTCAAAACACAGAGTAGATCTATTACTGAGTATCAACTCATAGCACATCTCAAACACAGAGTAGATCTATTACTGAGTATCAACTCATAACACAGAGAAGATCTATTACTGACTATCAACTCATAACACAGAGTAGATCTATTACTGAGCATCAACTCATAACACATCTCAAAACACAGAGTAGATCTATTACTGAGTATCAACTCATAACACAGAGTAGATCTATTACTGAGCATCAACTCATAACACATCTCAAACACAGAGTAGATCTATTACTGAGTATCAACTCATAACACAGAGTAGATCTATTACTGAGTATCAACTCATAACACAGAGTAGATCTATTACTGAGCATCAACTCATAACACATCTCAAACACAGAGTAGATCTATTACTGAGTATCAACTCATAACCCAGAGTAGATCTATTACTGACTATCAACTCAT
>NC_092159.1:67129550-67169550 GCF_045791955.1 Oncorhynchus clarkii lewisi | reverse complement strand
ACACACACACACACACACACACACACACACAAACAGACACCCCCCCCCACACACACACAAACAGACACACAAACAGACCCCCCCCCCCCACACACACACACACACACTCACAAACAGACACAAACAGACAAACACAGACACACACACACACACACACACACACACACACACACACACACACACACACACACACACACACACACACACACACACACACACACACACACACACACACACACACAGCCCAGTCAGCCAGAGAACCCAAAGGCTGGAGAGAGAGAGCGAGAGCGGGCTACACACAGGCTACAGAAAAGAGAAGGCTGAGGGAGAAAGGAAGAAGAACTAGGAATGAGTGTAGATGTGATATCTAGGCCCTAGCAGCTCATCTCACTGCACAAGACATGCTAGTTCCAGTCATGATGTCATTTTCTGCACCCTATTCCCTATATAGTGCACTACTTTAGACCAGAGACCTATGGATCCTATTCCCTATATAGTGCACTACTTTAGACCAGAGTCCTATGGATCCTATTCCCTATATAGTGCACTACTTTAGACCAGAGACCTATGGATCCTATTCCCTATATAGTGCACTACTTTAGACCAGAGTCCTATGGATCCTATTCCCTATATAGTGCACTACTTTAGACCAGAGTCCTATGGATCCTATTCCCTATATAGTGCACTACTTTAGACCAGAGTCCTATGGATCCTATTCCCTATATAGTGCACTACTTTAGACCAGTACCCAATGGGTCCTATTCCCTATATAGTGCACTACTTTAGACCAGAGTCCTATGGATCCTATTCCCTATATAGTGCACTACTTTAGACCAGAGACCTATGGATCCTATTCCCTATACAGTTCACAGGAAATCAGTCAATTGAAATAAATGCATTAGGGCCACATTTATAGATGTTACATGACTTTGGAAGGGGAGCAGCCATGGTTGGGCCTGGGAGGGCAAAGGCCCACCCAGTTGGGAGCCAGGCAAGCACAATGGGGATCCAGGCTAATCAGAAGGAGTTTTTCCCCACAAAAAGGGCTTTATTACAGACAGAAATATTCCTCATCACCCTGCCTCAACTCCCTTCAGACGATCCCCGCAGGAGAAGAAGACGGACGGGTTGACACGTTATACGAGACCGGTTGGACGTACTGACAAATTCTCTAAAACAAAGTTGGAGGTGGCTTATGGTAGAGAAATGAACATTGAATTCTCTGGCATCAACTCTGGTGGACATTACCGCAGTCCTCATGACAATTACACACTCCCTCAAAACTTCTGTGGGACAAAACTGAACCTTTTAGAGTGGACTTTTGTGGTGCCCAGCACAAAGTGCACCTGTGTAATGATGATCATGCTGTTTAATCAGCTTCTTGATATGCCACCCCTGTCAGGTGGATGGATTATCTTGGCAAAGAAGAAATACTCACTAACAGGCATGTAAATACATTTGTGCACAACATTTGATAGAAATGAGCTTTTTGTGCATATGGAACATTTCTGGGATCTTTTATTTCAGCTCATGAAACATGACACTTTACATGTTGTGTTTATATGTTTTTGTTCAGGAGAGAGAGAGAGAGAGAGAGAGAAAGAGAGAGAGATTGATTGATGGAGATAAGAGGGATAGATGGAGAGATGGACTGAGAGAATGGGGTAGAGAGAATGAGGGAGAGTGGAGGAGGGGGAGAAAGAGAGTGAAAAGATGAGAGAGAAAGAGAGTGGGAGGATGAGCGAGAGAAAGAGAGTGGGAGGATGAGAGAGAGAGAGAAAGAGAGTGGGAGGATGAGAGAGAGAAAGAGAGTGGGAGGATGAGAGAGAGAAAGAGAGTGAGAAGATGAGAGAGAAAGAGAGTGGGAGGATGAGAGAGAGAAAGAGGGCCTTTCTCAGTGTAACTTCAGCACCAAGGAGAGCAGCACAGCTTTACAGCAGTTATAGTCAACGCTATGGCTAGTGCTACTGTCATCAAGTTCCCTGGACACACAGTACTGAACCAAACTACAACACTTCACAGCAGTGAGAGTGAGAGAAAGAGAGAGAGGGGGGGGAGAAAGAGGAGAGAGTGAGGGAGAAAGAGGAGAGAGAGGGAGAAAGAGAGAGAGAGCGAAAGAGGAGAGAGAGAGGGAGAAAGAGGAGAGAGAGAGAGAGAGAGAGAAGGAGGAGAGAGTGAGGGAGAAAGAGGAGCGAGAGAGGGAGAAAGAGAGAGAGAGCGAAAGAGGAGAGAGAGAGGGAGAAAGAGGAGAGAGAGAGAGAGAGGGAGAAAGAGGAGAGAGAGAGAGAGGGAGAAAGAGGAGCGAGAGAGAGGGAGAAAGAGGAGAGAGAGAGGGAGAAAGAGGATAGAGAGAGGGAGAAAGAGGAGAGAGAGAGGGAGAAAGAGGAGAGAGAGGGAGAAAGAGGAGAGAGAGGGAGAAAGAGGAGAGAGAGAGGGAGAAAGAGAAGAGAGAGAGAGAAAGAGGAGAGAGGGGGAGAAAGAGGAGAGAGAGGGGGAGAAAGAGGAGAGAGAGGGAGAAAGAGGAGAGAGAGAGGGAGAAAGAGGAGAGAGAGAGGGAGAAAGAGGAGAGAGAGAGGGAAAAGGAGAAGAGAGAGAGAGAAAGAGGAGAGAGAGGGAGAAAGAGGAGAGAGAGAGGGAGAAAGAGGAGAGAGAGGGAGAAAGAGAAGAGAGAGAGGGAGACAGAGGAGAGAGAGAGGGAGAGAGAAAGAGAGAGAGGGAGAGAGAGAGGGGGGGAGAGAGAGAAAAGGAGAGAAATAGAGAGAGAGAAAGAGGAGAGAGAGAGACAAACAGAGAGGGCACAATAATCAGTGCCACCCTGTGAGAGCTTTATAGTGGGAGGTAAGCAGTGCCACCCTGTGAGAGCTTAATATCCTGGAACCAAGGGACAGAGGGATGGAGGATCTCTAGTAGACTGCAGTGTTTCTGAATCCTGGTCCTGGGGTCCCAAAGGGGCCAACACTAGACTAGTTTCATCCTGGGGTCCCAAAGGGGCCAATACTAGACTAGTTTCATCCTGGGGTCCCAAAGGGGCCAACACTAGACTAGTTTCATCCTGGTTCTGGGGACCCAAAGGGGCCAACACTAGACTAGTTTCATCCTGGGGTCCCAAAGGGGCCAACACTAGACTAGTTTCATCCTGGTTCTGGGGACCCAAAGGGGCCAACACTAGACTAGTTTCATCCTGGGGTCCCAAAGGGGCCAACACTAGACTAGTTTCATCCTGGGGTCCCAAAGGGACCAACACTAGACTAGTTTCATCCTGGGGTCCCAAATGGGCCAACACTAGACTAGTTTCATCCTGGTCCTGGGGTCCCAAAGGGGCCAACACTAGACTAGTTTCATCCTGGGGTCCCAAAGGGGCCAACACTAGACTCGTTTCATCCTGGGGTCCCAAAGGGACCAACACTAGACTAGTTTCATCCTGGGGTCCCAAAGGGGCCAACACTAGACTAGTTTCATTCTGGGGTCCCAAAGGGGCCAACACTAGACTAGTTTCATCCTGGGGTCCCAAAGGGGCCAACACTAGACTAGTTTCATCCTGGTCCTGGGGTCCCAAAGGGACCAACACTAGACTAGTTTCATCCTGGGGTCCCAAAGGGGCCAACACTAGACTAGTTTCATCCTGGGGTCCCAAAGGGGCCAACACTAGACTAGTTTCATCCTGGTCCTGGGGTCCCAAAGGGGCCAACACTAGACTAGTTTCATCCTGGGGTCCCAAAGGGGCCAACACTAGACTAGTTTCATCCTGGGGTCCCAAAGGGGCCAACACTAGACTAGTTCCATCCTGGTTCTGGGGACCCAAAGGGGCCAACACTAGACTAGTTTCATCCTGGGGACCCAAAGGGGCCAACACTAGACTAGTTTCATCCTGGGGTCCCAAAGGGGCCAACACTAGACTAGTTTCATCCTGGTCCTGGGGTCCCAAAGGGACCAACACTAGACTAGTTTCATCCTGGGGTCCCAAAGGGGCCAACACTAGACTAGTTTCATCCTGGGGTCCCAAAGGGGCCAACACTAGACTAGTTTCATCCTGGTCCTGGGGTCCCAAAGGGGCCAACACTAGACTAGTTTCATCCTGGGGTCCCAAAGGGGCCAACACTAGACTAGTTTCATCCTGGGGTCCCAAAGGGGCCAACACTAGACTAGTTCCATCCTGGTTCTGGGGACCCAAAGGGGCCAACACTAGACTAGTTTCATCCTGGGGACCCAAAGGGGCCAACACTGGACAACACTACTGACTCTGCCCTGGATTACCCGACCTCTGTGTGTTAATAAACATCTGTGATTCCAACTGTCTGCATCTTATCCTGAGTTCTGATAGGTGTGTGAGAGAGAAAAGAGAGAGAAAGAGAGAGAGAGAGAGAGAAGAGAAAAGAGAGAGAGAGAGAGAGAGAGAGAAAGAGAGAGAGGGAGAGAGAGAGAGAAAGAGAGAGAGGGAGAAGAGAAGAGAGAGAGAGAGAGAGAGAGAGAGAGAGAGAGAGAGAGGGGGCTGTAATGGTTTGCGGTGCCTCTTGCCACTGCCATATGTGCCAGGGCAACTCAGCAGTGGGGGTTAGGGGAGAGAAAGGAAGGGTGGAGAGAGGGATGGAGGGAGGGGATGAGAGAAGGAGAGAGAGGCTCCTCAGAGTGGATGGTCTTGGCAGTTAGTGTCTGAGAGGATTTGATCTTTCAAAGCATTTCTCTGTCCACTTTCCCTCTACCAGTGCAGATGGAGAAAATAATGGAGCGAAGGAAGGAGGGAGGGTGAGGTGTAGGGATGGAGGGGAGGGAGAGAGTAGTCTGCCTTATCTTTGTTAGACCAGCTGGTGACCTGAAACGCAGGACACTGCTGTTCAATCAAAACCTGAAACCAGACGTTTCTGGAGTAAGCCAAGACAGGGTTCTTCTAATCCCAAGGAGAAATATTTGAACAATGTGTACAGCGCTGACGAGAAGACAAGAACACAGCTTCATTTCAAATCCATTCAAACCTGCTTCTTTGCAACAGGACAAACATGTTTATTTGTTTTTCTCTCTCTCAGGGGCGGTCAAGCAAGGGAGGAGGGGGGAGAGGAAAGAGATCAGAGTTGTGAAATACAGAGAGAGAGGATGAGAGAAGGAGAGAGATCAGAGTTGTGACGTACAGAGAGAGAGGATGAGAGAAGGAGAGAGATCAGAGTTGTGAAATACAGAGAGAAGGAGAGAGAAGGAGAGAGAAGGAGAGAGATAAGAGTTGTGAAATACAGATAGAGGATGAGAGGAGAGAGATCAGAGTTGTGAAATACAGAGAGAAGGAGAGAGAAGGAGAGAGAAGGAGAGAGATAAGAGTTGTGAAATACAGATAGAGGATGAGAGGAGAGAGATCAGAGTTGTGAAATACAGAGAGAAGGGGAGAGAAGGAGAGAGAAGGAGAGAGATAAGAGTTGTGAAATACAGATAGAGGATGAGAGGAGAGAGATCAGAGTTGTGACGTACAGAGAGAGAGAGGATAAGAGAAGGAGAGAGAAGGAGAGATTAGAGTGTGAAATACATTTCTCCCCATCTCTCTCCACCCCCTCTCCATCTCTCTCCACCCCCTCTCCATCTCTCTCCACCCCCTCTCCATCTCTCTCCACCCTTCTCCATGTCTCTATTTCTCTCTCCACCCTCTCTCCATTTCTTCAAATCTCTCTCCACTCCCTCTCCACCCCCTCTCCACCCCCTCTCCATTTCTCCCCATCTCTCTCTACCCCTTCTCCATCTCTCTCCACCCCCTCTCCTTCTCTCTCCACCCCCTCTCCATTTCTCCCCATCTCTCTCCACCCCCTCTCCATTTCTCCCCATCTCTCTCCACCCCCTCTCCATCTCTCTCCACCCCCTCTCCATTTCTCCCCATCTCTCTCCACCCCCTCTCCATCTCTCTCCACCCCCTCTCCATCTCTCTCCACCCCCTCTCCATCTCTCTCCACCCCCTCTCCATCTCTCTCCACCCCCTCTCCATTTCTCCCCATCTCTCGCCACCCCCTCTCCATCTCTCTCCACCCCCTCTCCATCTCTCTCCACCCCCTCTCCATCTCTCTCCACCCCCTCTCCATCTCTCTCCACCCCCTCTGAATTTCTCCCCATCTCTCTCCATCTCCTCTCCATCTCTCTCCACCCCCTCTCCATCTCTCTCCATCTCTCTCCACCCCCTCTCCATCTCTCTCATTTCTCTCCTTCTCTCTCCACCCCCTCTCCATCTCTCTCCACCCCCTCTCCTTCTCTCTCCACCCCCTCTCCATCTCTCTCCACCCCCTCTCCATCTCTCTCCACCCCCTCTCCATTTCTCCCCATCTCTCTCCATCTCCTCTCCATCTCTCTCCATCCCCTCTCCATCTCTCTCCATCTCCTCTCCATTTCTCCCCATCTCTCTCCACCCCCTCTCCATCTCCTTCTCTCTCTCCACCCCCTCTCCATCTCTCTCCATCTCTCTCCACCCCCTCTCCATCTCTCTCCATCTCTCTCCACCCCCTCTCCATCTCTCTCATTTCTCTCCTTCTCTCTCCACCCCCTCTCCATCTCTCTCCACCCCCTCTCCTTCTCTCTCCACCCCCTCTCCATCTCTCTCCACCCCCTCTCCATCTCTCTCCACCCCCTCTCCATTTCTCCCCATCTCTCTCCATCTCCTCTCCATCTCTCTCCATCCCCTCTCCATCTCTCTCCATCTCCTCTCCATTTCTCCCCATCTCTCTCCACCCCCTCTCCATCTCCTTCTCTCTCTCCACCCCCTCTCCATCTCTCTCCATCTCTCTCCACCCCCTCTCCATCTCTCTCCATCTCTCTCCACCCCCTCTCCATCTCTCTCATTTCACTCCTTCTCTCTCCACCCCCTCTCCATCTCTCTCCACCCCCTCTCCTTCTCTCTCCACCCCCTCTCCATCTCTCTCCACCCCCTCTCCATCTCTCTCCACCCCCTCTCCATTTCTCCCCATCTCTCTCCATCTCCTCTCCATCTCTCTCCATCCCCTCTCCATCTCTCTCCATCTCCTCTCCATTTCTCCCCATCTCTCTCCACCCCCTCTCCATCTCCTTCTCTCTCTCCACCCCCTCTCCATCTCTCTCCATCTCTCTCCACCCCCTCTCCATCTCTCTCCATCTCCTCTCCATTTCTACCCATCTCTCTCCACCCCCTCTCCATCTCCTTCTCTCTCTCCACCCCCTCTCCATCTCTCTCCACCGCCTCTCCATCTCTCTCCATCTCCTCTCCATTTCTCTCCATCTCTCTCCATCTCTCCACTCCCTCTCCATCTCTCTCCACCCCCTCTCGATCTCTCTCCACCCCCTCTCCATCTCTCTCCACCCCCTCTCCATTTCTCTCCATCTCTCTCCATCTCTCTCCATCTCTCCACTCCCTCTCCATCTCTCTCCACCCCCTCTCCATTTCTCCCCATCGCACTCCACCCCCTCTCCATCTCTCTCCACCCCCTCTCCATCTCTCTCCACCCCCTCTGAATTTCTCCCCATCTCTCTCATTTCTCTCCTTCTCTCTCCACCCCCTCTCCTTCTCTCTCTCCACCCCCTCTCCATCTCTCTCCACTCCCTCTCCATCTCTCTCCAACCCCTCTCCATTTCTCTCCATCTCTCTCCACTCCCTCTCCATCTCTCTCCACCCCCTCTCCATTTCTCTCCATCTCTCTCCATCTCCTCTCCATCTCTCTCCACCCCCTCTCCAGCTCTCTCCATCTCCTCTCCATTTCTCCCCATCTCTCTCCACCCCCTCTCCATCTCTCTCCACCCCCTCTCCATCTCTCTCCAACCCCCCTCCATCTCTCTCCACCCCCTCTCCATCTCTCTCCACCCCCTCTCCATCTCTCTCCACCCCCTCTCCATCTCTCTCCACCCCCTCTCGATCTCTCTCCAACCCCCCTCCATCTCTCTCCACCCCCTCTCCATCTCTCTCCACCCCCTCTCCATCTCTCCACCCACTCTCCATCTCTCTCCATCTCTCTCCACCCCCTCTCCATCTCTCTCCACCCCCTCTCCACCCACTCTCCATCTCTCTCCACCCCCTCTCCATTTCTCCCCATCTCTCTCCACCCCCTCTCCATCTCTCCACCCACTCTCCATTTCTCCCCATCTCTCTCCACCCCCCCCCCTCCATCTCCTCTCCATTTCTCCCCATCTCTCTCCACCCCCCCTCCATCTCTCTCCACCCCCTCTCCATCTCTCTCCACCCCCTCTCCATCTCTCTCCACCCCCCCCTCCATCTCTCTCCACCCCCTCTCCATCTCTCTCCACCCCCTCTCCATCTCTCTCCACCCCCTCTCCATCTCTCTCCACCCCCTCTCCATCTCTCTCCACGCCCTCTCCATTTCTCTCTCAATTCAATTCAAATTGCTTTCCTGGCATGATGTCACAATGTATCTATTGCCAAAGCTTTCTCTGGAAATTAAGTGATTCCTTTACAGTATTAACCCTCAAGCTACAGACAAATTAACCCTCAAGCTACAGACATATTAAACCTCAAGCTACAGACATATTAAACCTCAAGCTACAGACATATTAAACCCTCAAGCTACAGACATATTAAACCTCAAGCTACAGACATATTAAACCTCAAGCTACAGACATATCAACCCTCAAGCTACAGACATATTAAACCTCAAGCTACAGACATATTAAACCTCAAGCTACAGACATATTAAACCTCAAGCTACAGACATATCAACCCTCAAGCTACAGACATATTACACCTCAAGCTACAGACATATTAAACCTTAAGCTACAGACATTTCAACCCTCAAGCTACAGACATATTACACCTCAAGCTACAGACATATTAAACCTCAAGCTACAGACATATTAAACCTCAAGCTACAGACATATTAAACCTCAAGCTACAGACATATTAAACCTCAAGCTACAGACATATTAAACCTCAAGCTACAGACATATTAAACCTCAAGCTACAGACATATTAAACCTCAAGCTACAGACATATTACACCTCAAGCTACAGACATATTACACCTCAAGCTACAGACATAGTAAACCTCAAGCTACAGACATATCAACCCTCAAGCTACAGACATATTAAACCTCAAGCTACAGACATATTAAACCTCAAGCTACAGACATATTAAACCTCAAGCTACAGACATATTAAACCCTCAAGCTACAGACATATTAAACCTCAAGCTACAGACATATTAAACCTCAAGCTACAGACATATTAAACCTCAAGCTACAGACATTTTAAACCTCAAGCTACAGACATATTAAACCTCAAGCTACAGACATAATAACCCTCAAGCTACAGACATAGTAAACCCTCAAGCTACAGACATATTAACCCTCAAGCTACAGACATATTAAACCTCAAGCTACAGACATATCAACCCTCAAGCTACAGACATAGTAAACCTCAAGCTACAGACATATTAACCCTCAAGCTACAGACATATTAACCCTCAAGCTACAGACATATTAAACCTCAAGCTACAGACATATTAAACCTCAAGCTACAGACATATCAACCCTCAAGCTACAGACATATTAAACCTCAAGCTACAGACATATTAAACCTCAAGCTACAGACATATTAAACCTCAAGCTACAGACATATTAAACCCTCAAGCTACAGACATATTACACCTCAAGCTACAGACATATTAAACCTCAAGCTACAGACATATTAACCCTCAAGCTACAGACATATTACACCTCAAGCTACAGACATATTAAACCTCAAGCTACAGACATATTAAACCTCAAGCTACAGACATATTAAACCTCAAGCTACAGACATATTAACCCTCAAGCTACAGACATATTAAACCCTCAAGCTACAGACATATTAAACCCTCAAGCTACAGACATAGTATCCCTCAAGCTACAGACATATTAAACCTCAAGCTACAGACATATTAAACCCTCAAGCTACAGACATATTAAACCTCAAGCTACAGACATATTAAACCCTCAAGCTACAGACATATTAAACCTCAAGCTACAGACATATTAAACCTCAAGCTACAGACATATTAAACCCTCAAGCTACAGACATATTAAACCTCAAGCTACAGACATATTAACCCTCAAGCTACAGACATATTAAACCTCAAGCTACAGACATATTAAACCTCAAGCTACAGACATATCAACCCTCAAGCTACAGACATATTAAACCCTCAAGCTACAGACATATTAACCCTCAAGCTACAGACATATTAAACCTCAAGCTACAGACATATTAAACCTCAAGCTACAGACATATTAAACCTCAAGCTACAGACATATTAAACCTCAAGCTACAGACATATTAAACCTCAAGCTACAGACATAATAACCCTCAAGCTACAGACATAGTAAACCCTCAAGCTACAGACATATTAACCCTCAAGCTACAGACATATTAAACCTCAAGCTACAGACATATCAACCCTCAAGCTACAGACATAGTAAACCTCAAGCTACAGACATATTAACCCTCAAGCTACAGACATATTAACCCTCAAGCTACAGACATATTAAACCTCAAGCTACAGACATATTAAACCTCAAGCTACAGACATATCAACCCTCAAGCTACAGACATATTAAACCTCAAGCTACAGACATATTAAACCTCAAGCTACAGACATATTAAACCTCAAGCTACAGACATATTAAACCCTCAAGCTACAGACATATTACACCTCAAGCTACAGACATATTAAACCTCAAGCTACAGACATATTAACCCTCAAGCTACAGACATATTACACCTCAAGCTACAGACATATTAAACCTCAAGCTACAGACATATTAAACCTCAAGCTACAGACATATTAAACCTCAAGCTACAGACATATTAACCCTCAAGCTACAGACATATTAAACCCTCAAGCTACAGACATATTAAACCCTCAAGCTACAGACATAGTAACCCTCAAGCTACAGACATATTAAACCTCAAGCTACAGACATATTAAACCCTCAAGCTACAGACATATTAAACCTCAAGCTACAGACATATTAACCCTCAAGCTACAGACATAGTAACCCTCAAGCTACAGACATAGTAACCCTCAAGCTACAGACATATTAACCCTCAAGCTACAGACATAGTAACCCTCAAGCTACAGACATATTAAACCCTCAAGCTACAGACATATTAAACCCTCAAGCTACAGACATATTAAACCTCAAGCTACAGACATATTAACCCTCAAGCTACAGACATATTAACCCTCAAGCTACAGACATAGTAACCCTCAAGCTACAGACATATTAAACCTCAAGCTACAGACATATTAACCCTCAAGCTACAGACATATTAAACCTCAAGCTACAGACATATTAAACCTCAAGCTACAGACATATTAAACCTCAAGCTACAGACATATTAAACCTCAAGCTACAGACATATTAACCCTCAAGCTACAGACATATTAACCCTCAAGCTACAGACATATTAACCCTCAAGCTACAGACATATTAACCCTCAAGCTACAGACATAGTAACCCTCAAGCTACAGACATATTAAAACCTCAAGCTACAGACATATTTCACATACATCGATTACCAACTGGGGTAATTTTGACCCCAAGAAAGAAACGATTTTAGAAAAAGCTACAACCACATTGCTTTCTCATCAAAACATCATTACACAAGTAATCAATGTTATTTGAAATAGGAAAATGTCCAAAACAGACTGTTCATTTTAACAAAATTAGTTCATTTGCATATTCTGAAAAACAAAAATATAAAATTGTCCTTTACAGAACGTGCCGTTTTTTTCCACATCAGTACTAAAATCCTTTGATCATAAATCAAATAAAATGTTATTGGTTACATACACATGGTTAGCAGATGTTATTGGTCACATGGTTAGCAGATGTTATTGGTCACATAGACATGGTTAGCAGATGTTATTGGTTACATACACATGGTTAGCAGATGTTATTGGTCACATGGTTAGCAGATGTTATTGGTCACATGGTTAGCAGATGTTATTGGTCACATACACATGGTTAGCAGATGTTATTGGTCACATAGACATGGTTAGCAGATGTTATTGATCACATACACATGGTTAGCAGATGTTATTGGTCACATACACATGGTTAGCAGATGTTATTGGTTACATACACATGGTTAGCAGATGTTAATGCGAGTGTAGCGAAATGCTTGTGCTTCTAGTTCCGACAGTGCAGTAATATCTGACAAGCAATCTAACAATTCCCCAACAACTACCTAATACACACAAATCTAACAAGTAATCTAACAATTCCCCAACAACTACCTAATACACACAAATCTAACAAGTAATCTAACGATTCCCAACAACTACCTAATACACACAAATCTAACAAGCAATCTAACGATTCCCATCAACTACCTAATACACACAAATCTAACAATTCCCAACAACTACCTAATACACACAATTCTAACAAGCAATCTAACGATTCCCAACAACTACCTAATACACACAAATCTAACAAGCAATCTAACGATTCCCAACAACTACCTAATACACACAAATCTAACAAGTAATCTAACGATTCCCAACAACTACCTAATACACACAAATCGAACAAGTAATCTAACGATTCCCAACAACTACCTAATACACACAAATCTAACAAGCAATCTAACGATTCCCAACAACTACCTAATACACACAAATCTAACAAGCAATCTAACGATTCCCAACAACTACCTAATACACACAAATCTAACAAGTAATCTAACGATTCCCATCAACTACCTAATACACACAAATCTAACAAGCAATCTAACGATTCCCAACAACTACCTAATACACACAAATCTAACAAGTAATCTAACGATTCCCAACAACTACCTAATACACACAAATCTAACAAGTAATCTAACGATTCCCAACAACTACCTAATACACACAAATCTAACAAGCAATCTAACGATTCCCAACAACTACCTAATACACACAAATCTAACAAGCAATCTAATGATTCCCAACAACTACCTAATACACACAAATCTAACAAGTAATCTAACGATTCCCATCAACTACCTAATACACACCAACCTAAAGGGGTGAAGGACAATATGTATATACAGTGCCTTGCGAAAGTATTCGGCCCCCTTGAACTTTGCGACCTTTTGCCACATTTCAGGCTTCAAACATAAAGATATAAAACTGTATTTTTTTCTGAAGAATCAACAACAAGTGGGACACAATCATGAAGTGGAACGACATTTATTGGATATTTCAAACTTTTTTAACATATCAAAAACTGAAAAATTGGGCGTGCAAAATTATTCAGCCCCTTTACTTTCAGTGCAGCAAACTCTCTCCAGAAGTTCAGTGAGGATCTCTGAATGATCCAATGTTGACCTAAATGACTAATGATGATAAATACAATCCACCTGTGTGTAATCAAGTCTCCGTATAAATGCACCTGCACTGTGATAGTCTCAGAGGTCCGTTAAAAGTGCAGAGAGCATCATGAAGAACAAGGAACACACCAGGCAGGTCCGAGATACTGTTGTGAAGAAGTTTAAAGCCGGATTTGGATACAAAAAGATTTCCCAAGCTTTAAACATCCCAAGGAGCACTGTGCAAGCGATAATATTGAAATGGAAGGAGCACTGAAAATCTACCAAGACCTGGCCGTCCCTCTAAACTTTCAGCTCATACAAGGAGAAGACTGATCAGAGATGCAGCCAAGAGGCCCATGATCACTCTGGATGAACTGCAGAGATCTACAGCTGAGGTGGGAGACTCTGTCCATAGGACAACAATCAGTCGTATATTGCACAAATCTGGCCTTTATGGAAGAGTGGCAAGAAGAAAGCCATTTCTTAAAGATATCCATAAAAAGTGTAGTTTAAAGTTTGCCACAAGCCACCTGGGAGACACATCAAACATGTGGAAGAAGGTGCTCTGGTCAGGTGAAACCAAAATTGAACTTTTTGGCAACAATGCAAAACGTTATGTTTGGCGTAAAAGCAACACAGCTGAACACACCATCCCCACTGTCAAACATGGTGGTGGCAGCATCATGGTTTGGGCCTGCTTTTCTTCAGCAGGGACAGGGAAGATGGTTAAAATTGATGGGAAGATGGATGGAGCCAAATACAGGACCATTCTGGAAGAAACCCTGATGGAGTCTGCAAAAGACTTGAGACCGGGACGGAGATTTGTCTTCCAACAAGACAATGATCCAAAACATAAAGCAAAATCTACAATGGAATGGTTCAAAAATAAACATATCCAGGTGTTAGAATGGCCAAGTCAAAGTCCAGACCTGAATCCAATCGAGAATCTGTGGAAAGAACTGAAAACTGCTGTTCACAAATGCTCTCCATCCAACCTCACTGAGCTCGAGCTGTTTTGCAAGGAGGAATGGGAAAAAATTTCAGTCTCTCGATGTGAGAGTGCAAGGCACTGTAATTCACAGTGAATTCACAGTGAACAATCATAATTCCAGTGGGTCAGAAGTTTACAGACACTAAGATGACTGTGCCTTTAAACAGCTAGGAAAACTCCAGAAAATGATGTCATTGCGTTAGAAGCTTCTGATAGGCTACTTGATATAATTTGAGTCAATTAGAACTGTACCTGTGGATGTATTTCAAGGCCTACCTTCAAACTCAGTGCCTCTTTGCTTAACATCATGGGAAAAGCAAAATAAAAAAATTGTACACCTCCACAAGACTGGTTCCTCCTTGGGAGCAATTACCAAACGCCTGAAGGTACCACGTCATCTGTACAAAAAATAGTAAGCAAGTATAACACACCTTGGGACCCACACCATGGGACCACGCAGCCGTCATACCGCTCAGGAAGGAGATGTGTTCTGTTTCCTAGAGAAGAACGTACTTTGGTGCGAAAAGTGCAAATCAATCCCAGAACAACAGAAAAGGACCATGTGAAGATGCTGGAGGAAACAGGTACAAAAGTATCTATATCCACAATAAAGTCTTATATCGACGTAACCTGAAAGGCCACACAGCAAGGAAGAAGACACTGCTCCAAAAGAGACATAAAAAAGCCAGACTATGGTTTGCAACTGCACATGGTGACAAAGATTGTACTTTTTGGAGAAATGTCCTCTGGTCTGATGAAACAAAAATAGAACTGTTTGGCCATAATGACCATCATTATGTTTGGAGGAAAATGGGGTAGGCTTGCAAGCCTGAAGAACACCATCCCAACCGTGAAGCATGGGGGTGGCAGCATCATGTTGTGGGGGTGCTTTGCTGCAGGAGGGACTGGTGCACTTCACAAAATTGATGGTAAATGAGGGAGGAAAATTATGTGGCTATATTGAAGCAACATCTCAAGACATCAGTCAGGAAGATAAAGCTTGGTCGCAAATGGGTCTTCCAAATGGACAATGACCCCAAGCATACTTCCAAAGTTGTGGCAAAATGGCTTAAGGACAACAGAGTCAAGGTATTGAAGTGGCCATCACAAAGCCGTGACCTCAATCCTATAGAACATTTGTGGGCAGAGCTGAAAAAGAGTGTGCGATTGCTTTGTATGCATCGCGGAAGTTAAGAGTAGCACTGATCGAGTGTATTACCCCTGAGCGTAGTACAATCACTATGCTGATAGAAATTAGGTAGCCTTGTTCTCAAATGTGCCGATAGAATTTAGCCTTGTTAAAATCCCCAGCTACAATAAATGCAGCCTCAGGATATATGGTTTCCAGTTTACATAGAGTCCAGTGAAGTTCCATGAGGGCCGTCTTGGTGTCTGCTTGAGGGGGAATGTACACAGCTGTGACGATAACTGACGAGAATTCTCTTGGGAGGTAAAATGGCCGACATTTGATTGTAAGGAATTGTAGGTCGGGTGAGAAGAAGGATTTGAGTTCCTGTATGTTGTTATGATTACACCATGAGTCGATAATCATAAAGCATACACCCCCGCCCTTCCTCTTCCCAGAGAGGTGTTTATCTCTGATGGCGCGATGCATTGAGAAGCCTGGCGGCTGAACCGATTCCGACAACATATCCCGAGAGAGCCATGTTTCCGTGAAACAGAGAATGTTATAATCTCTGATGTCTCTCGGGAAGGCAACCCTTGCTCTGATTTTGTCTACCTTATTGTCAAGAGACTGGACGTTGGCGAGTAGTATCCTCGGGAGCGGTGGGCGATGTGCACGTCAACTTAGCCTGACCGGGAGGCCGCTGCGTCTGCCCCTTCAGTGGTGCCGTTGTTTTGGGTCGGCTACTGGGATCCGATCCATTGTCCTGGGTGGTGGTCCAAACAGAGGATCTGATGCATTGTCCTGGGTGGTGGTCCATACAGAGGATCTGATCCATTGTCCTGGGTGGTGGTCCAAATAGAGGATCTGATGCATTGTCCTGGGTGGTGGTCCATACAGAGGATCTGATCCAGTGTCCTGGGTGGTGGTCCAAACAGAGGATCTGATCCATTGTCCTGGGTGGTGGTCCACACAGAAGATCTGATCCATTGTCCTGAGTGGTGATCCATACAGAGGATCTGATCCATTGTCCTGGGTGGTGGTCGATACAGAGGATCTGTGGTGTGGGGGCTATGCTTTGGCAAAGTGGGTGGGGTTATATCCTTCCTGTTTGGCCCTGTCCGGGGGTGTCCTCGGATGGGGCCACAGTGTCTCCTGACCCCTCCTGTCTCAGCCTCCAGCTGCAGTAGTTTATGTGTCGGGGGGCTAGGGTCAGTTTGTTATCTGGAGTACTTCTCCTGTCCTATTCGGTGTCCTGTGTGAATTTAAGTGTGCTCTCTCTAATTCTCTCTTTCTCTCTTTCTTTCTCTCTCTCGGAGGACCTGAGCCCTAGGACCATGCCTCAGGAATACCTGACATGATGACTCCTTGCTGTCCCCAGTCCACCTGGCCGTGCTGCTGCTCCAGTTTCAACTGTTCTGCCTTATTATTATTGGACCATGCTGGTCATTTATGAACAATTGAACATCTTGGCTATGTTCTGTTATAATCTCCACCCGGCACAGCCAGAAGAGGACTGGCCACCCCACATAGCCTGGTTCCTCTCTAGGTTTCTTCCTAGGTTTTGGCCTTTCTAGGGAGTTTTTCCTAGCCACCGTGCTTCTACACCTGCATTGCTTGCTGTTTGGGGTTTTAGGCTGGGTTTCTGTACAGCACTTTGAGATATCAGCTGATGTACGAAGGGCTATATAAATACATTTGATTTGATTTGATCTGATCCATTGTCCTGGGTGGTGGTCCATACAGAGGATCCGATCCATTGTCCTGGGTGGTGGTCGAAACAGAGGATCTGATCCATTGTCCTGGGTGGTGGTCCAAACAGAGGATCTGATCCATTGTCCTGGGTGGTGGTCTGAACAGAGGATCTGATCCATTGTCCTGGGTGGTGGTCCATACAGAGGATCTGATCCATTGTCCTGGGTGGTGGTCCATACAGAGGATCTGATCCATTGTCCTGGGTGGTGGTCCATACAGAGGATCCGCTTCTGGAAAGTCGTATTCCTGGTCGTAATGTTGGTAGGTTGACGTTGCTCTTATATCCAATAGTTATTTACGGCTGTGTGTAATAAGACATAAGATTTCCTGGTGTAACAGCGTCAGAAAAAATACATTAAAAAAAACAAAATAATGCATAGTTTCCTTTCAAAGCGAAGGCATCCTATCATTTAGTTTTCAGAATTTTTTTCAAAATTCTGAAAATATTAAATTTTTGTCATCCTATCATTTAGTTTTCAGAATTTTTTTCAAAATTCTGAAAATATTAAATTTTTGTCATTTATGTTGTAAACACAACTGCCATTTAAAGTGGCAGTACACCAACATCTGAAAATATACTTAATTGTATTGATAGAAGTGCATTGACTTCAAAGAGTGATCCTGACCAAAAATATGGCTTCGTTTTCTATATTTAGCCTTAGCATCACTATTGGGAATGGTAGGGGCTTTGGCAGCATGGTTTTAAAAGCCCAAATCCTTTTAAGTTACTATAAACCAATAGTAAAGCACCCAAAACACCTTAACAAGTTGCACATAAAGAATACTGGAGGATGTTATAGGAATTATGGTATTTATATAATATTTTCAGTAGAATAATACTTTTTCCAAGAATATACACCAATACAGCACTATGTGTACATTCAGAGGGCAGCAGCTCTACCAAGTATTTATACCACTGATAGACTTCATGGATTCAGTACTACAGATCTAACTAGTATTTATACCACTGATAGACTTCATGGATTCAGTACTACAGATCTAACTAGTATTTATACCACTGATAGACTTCATGGATTCAGTACTACAGATCTAACTAGTATTTATACCACTGATAGACTTCATGGATTCAGTACTACAGATCTAACTAGTATTTATACCACTGATAGACTTCATGGATTCAGTACTACAGATCTAACTAGTATTTATACCACTGATAGACTTCATGGATTCAGTACTACAGATCTAACTAGTATTTATACCACTGATAGACTTCATGGATTCAGTACTACAGATCTAACTAGTATTTATACCACTGATAGACTTCATGGATTCAGTACTACAGATCTAACTAGTATTTATACCACTGATAGACTTCATGGATTCAGTACTACAGATCTAACTAGTATTTATACCACTGATAGACTTCATGGATTCAGTACTACAGATCTAACTAGTATTTATACCACTGATAGACTTCATGGATTCAGTACTACAGATCTAACTAGTATTTATACCACTGATAGACTTCATGGATTCTGTACTACAGCTCTACCAAGTATTTATACCACTGATAGACTTCATGAGGAGCTGGATTCAGTACTACAGCTCTAACTAGTATTTATACCACTGATAGACTTCATGAGGAGCTGGTTTCAGTACTACAGCTCTAACTCGTATTTATACCACTGATAGACTTCATGAGCAGCTGGTTTCAGTACTACAGCTCTAACTCGTATTTATACCACTGATAGACTTCATGAGGAGCTGGTTTCAGTACGACAGCTCTAACTCGTATTTATACCACTGATAGACTTCATGAGCAGCTGGTTTCAGTACTACAGATCTACCAAGTATTTATACAACTGATAGACTTCATGAGCAGCTGGTTTCAGTACTACAGCTCTAACTCGTATTTATACCACTGATAGACTTCATGAGCAGCTGGATTCTGTACTACAGCTCTAACTAGTATTTATATAACTGGTAGACTTCATGAGCTGTTTTGACTGCAACTAAGCCTATACAGTGGGATCCTAAATTACTGACACCCTTGATAAAGATGAGCAATAATGAATGTATATAATAAATAATTCAAATACAGTGGTATATTGTATGCAAGAACATTGAGGAAATATTATTTTATACTAATAGTATTGCTCAGAGAAACATATTTTGTTTAAACAAATAATATTTTTTTTTATTAAAAAGGTAGCGGTTGAAACTATTGACACCCCTGAAGAGTATTAGAAATATAGTAGTCAAAAGTGTAGTATTTGGTCCCATATTCCTACCACGCAATGACTCTCTCTCACCACCACCGATACTATAATTATTTGACCCTGCTGGTCATCTATGAACATTTGAACATCTTGGCCATGTTCTGTTATAATCAGAAGAGGACTGGCCACCTCTCATAGCCTGGTTCCTCTCTACCCAGTACAGCCAGAAGAGGACTGGCCACCCCTCAGAGCCTGGTTCCTCTCTACCCAGTACAGCCAGAAGAGGACTGGCCACCCCTCAGAGCCTGGTTCCTCTCTACCCAGTACAGCCAGAAGAGGACTGGCCACCCCTCAGAGCCTGGTTCCTCTCTACCCAGTACAGCCAGAAGAGGACTGGCCACCCCTCAGAGCCTGGTTCCTCTCTACCCAGTACAGCCAGAAGAGGACTGGCCACCCCTCATAGCCTGGTTCCTCTCTATGTTTCTTCCTAGGTTCTGGCCTTTCTAGGGAGTTTTTCCTAGCCACCGTGCTTCTACACCTGCATTGCTTGCTGTTTGGGGTTTCAGGCTGGGTTTCTGTACAGCACTTTGAGACATCAGCTGATATTATAAAAACGGATTTATAAATACATTTGATTTGATCATCAAGCTTGTGTCTCTACAAACATGTTGGATGCATAATGTACCGCGTCATTTTGGAGGCACTTTTATTTCTAGTGGGCACAAAATAATCAGTGTGTGTTAGTAGAACAGGTTTGTGAACTCAGCCCCAGGACCAACTGGATGAGGGGACTCTGTTCTTTGCTCAGCTCTTGGCATTGCAGGGCTTAGTAATGATATGAAAGGGGGTCACTGTATTTTAAAGGTTTCCAAAACCCAATTGCTAATTTTTGAGTTGTATTATTAGTGGATATTGTCCCAGTTCTGCCCTGCATGCACTGGCAGTAGTTTTGTTTAATCTCTCTCCCTCTCTCCCTCTCACTCTCTCTCTCTATCTCTCTCTATCTCTATCTCTCTCTCTCTCCCCCCACAAGCCCCCCTCTCTCCCCCCACAAGCCCCCCTCTCTCTATCTCTCTTCCCACAAGCCTCTCTCTCTGTCCCTCTTCCCTCCCCTCTCTCTCCACCAGCCCCTCTCTCTGTCCCTCTTCCCTCCCCTCTCTCTCCACCAGCCCCTCTCGCTTTCCCTCTTCCCCCCCCCCCGCTCTCTCTCTCTATCTCTCTCTCTCTCTATCTCTCTCTCTCCCCCCACAAGCCCCCCTCTCTCCCCCCACAAGCCCCCCTCTCTCTATCTCTCTTCCCACAAGCCTCTCTCTCTGTCCCTCTTCCCTCCCCTCTCTCTCCACCAGCCCCTCTCTCTGTCCCTCTTCCCTCCCCTCTCTCTCCACCAGCCCCTCTCTCTTTCCCTCTTCCCCCCCCCCCGCTCTCTCTCTCTCTCTCTCTCTCTCTTTCTCTACACACCAGCCCCCCTCTCTGTCCCTCTTCCCCCCTCTCTATCTCTCTCTTTCTCTCCCCACCAGCCCCTCTCTCCCCACCAGCCCCTCTCTCCCCACCAGTCCCTCTCTCCCCACCAGCCCCCCTCTCTGTCCCTCTTCGCTCCCCCTCTTTCTCTCCCCAACAGCCCCTCTCTCCAAACCAGCCCCTCTCCCCACCAGCCCCTCTCTCCAAACCAGCCCCTCTCTCCCCAACAGCCCCTCTCTCCCACCAGCCCCTCTCTCCAAACCAGCCCCTCTCTCCCCAACAGCCCCTCTCTCCCACCAGCCCCTCTCTCCCCACCAGCCCCTCTCTCCAAACCAGCCCCTCTCTCCCCACCAGCCCCTCTCTCCCCAACAGCCCCTCTCTCCCCAACAGCCCCTCTCTCTGTCCCCCTTCCCTCCCCCTCTCTCGATCTCTCTCAATTCAATTCAATTTCAATTCAAGGGGCTTTATTGTTATAGGAAACATATGTTAACATCGTCAAAGCAAGTGAAATAGATAATAAACAAAAGTGAAGAAAAAAAACAATTGGGGTGTCAAAAATAAACAATCCCCCCCTCTCTCTCTCCCTCTCCATCGCTTTCATTAGCTTAGTTGTTAAGATCATGCTAATCAGCTCTTTCATTAGCTTAGTTGTTTAGATCATGCTAATCAGCTCTTTCATTAGCTTAGTTGTTTAGATCATGCTAATCAGCTCTTTCATTAGCTTAGTTGTTTAGATCATGCTAATCAGCTCTTTCATTAGCTTAGTTGTTTAGATCATGCTAATCAGCTCTCTCATTAGCTTAGTTGTTTAGATCATGCTAATCAGCTCTTTCATTAGCTTAGTTGTTTAGATCATGCTAATCAGCTCTTTAATTAGCTTAGTTGTTTAGATCATGCTAATCAGCTCTTTCATTAGCTTAGTTGTTTAGATCATGCTAATCAGCTCTTTCATTAGCTTAGTTGTTTAGATCATGCTAATCAGCTCTTTCATTAGCTTAGTTGTTTAGATCATGCTAATCAGATCTTTAATTAGCTTAGTTGTTTAGATCATGCTAATCAGCTCTTTCATTAGCTTAGTTGTTTAGATCATGCTAATCAGCTCTTGAATTAGCTTAGTTGTTTAGATCATGCTAATCAGCTCTTTCATTAGCTTAGTTGTTTAGATCATGCTAATCAGCTCTTTCATTAGCTTAGTTGTTTAGATCATGCTAATCAGCTCTTTAATTAGCTTAGTTGTTTAGATCATGCTAATCAGCTCTCTCATTAGCTTAGTTGTTTAGATCATGCTAATCAGCTCTTTCATTAGCTTAGTTGTTTAGATCATGCTAATCAGCTCTTTATGGCTAGACTGCAAACTCTCCTTCCAGACTCATATCAAACATCTCCAATCAAAAATCAAATCAAGAGTCGGCTTTCTATTCCGCAACAAAGCCTCCTTCACTCACGCCGCCAAGCTTACCCTAGTAAAACTGACTATCCTACCGATCCTCGACTTCGGCGATGTCATCTACAAAATGGCTTCCAACACTCTACTCAGCAAACTGGATGCAGTCTATCACAGTGCCATCCGTTTTGTCACTAAAGCACCTTATACCACCCACCACTGCGACTTGTATGCTCTAGTCGGCTGGCCCTCGCTACATATTCGTCGCCAGACCCACTGGCTCCAGGTCATCTACAAGTCCATGCTAGGTAAAGCTCCGCCTTATCTCAGCTCACTGGTCACGATGGCAACACCCATCCGTAGCACGCGCTCCAGCAGGTGTATCTCACTGATCATCCCTAAAGCCAACACCTCATTTGGCCGCCTTTCGTTCCAGTACTCTGCTGCCTGTGACTGGAACGAATTGCAAAAATCGCTGAAGTTGGAGACTTTTATCTCCCTCACCAACTTCAAACATCAGCTATCTGAGCAGCTAACCGATCGCTGCAGCTGTACATAGTCTATTGGTAAATAGCCCACCCATTTTCACCTACCTCATCCCCATACTGTTTTTATTTATTTACTTTTCTGCTCTTTTGCACACCAATATCTCTACCTGTACATGACCATCTGATCATTTATCACTCCAGTGTTAATCTGCAAAATTGTAATTATTCGCCTACCTCCTCATGCCTTTTGCACACATTGTATATAGACTCCCCCTTTGTTTTCTACTGTGTTATTGACTTGTTAATTGTTTACTCCATGTGTAACTCTGTGTTGTCTGCTCATACTGCTATGCTTTATCTGGGCCAGGTCGCAGTTGCAAATGAGAACTTGTTCTCAACTAGCCTACCTGGTTAAATAAAGGTGAAATAAAATAAATAAATAAAATTTTCATTAGCTTAGTTGTTTAGATCATGCTAATCAGCTCTTTCATTAGCTTAGTTGTTTAGATCATGCTAATCAGCTCTTTCATTAGCTTAGTTGTTTAGATCATGATAATCAGCTCTCTAATTAGCTTAGTTGTTTAGATCATGCTAATCAGCTCTTTCATTAGCTTAGTTGTTTAGATCATGCTAATCAGCTCTTTCATTAGCTTAGTTGTTTAGATCATGCTAATCAGCTCTTTCATTAGCTTAGTTGTTTAGATCATGCTAATCAGCTCTCTCATTAGCTTAGTTGTTTAGATCATGCTAATCAGCTCTTTCATTAGCTTAGTTGTTTAGATCATGCTAATCAGCTCTTGAATTAGCTTAGTTGTTTAGATCATGCTAATCAGCTCTTTCATTAGCTTAGTTGTTTAGATCATGCTAATCAGCTCTTGAATTAGCTTAGTTGTTTAGATCATGCTAATCAGCTCTTTCATTAGCTTAGTTGTTTAGATCATGCTAATCAGCTCTTGAATTAGCTTAGTTGTTTAGATCATGCTAATCAGCTCTTTCATTAGCTTAGTTGTTTAGATCATGCTAATCAGCTCTCTCATTAGCTTAGTTGTTTAGATCATGCTAATCAGCTCTTTCATTAGCTTAGTTGTTTAGATCATGCTAATCAGCTCTTTCATTAGCTTAGTTGTTTAGATCATGCTAATCAGCTCTCTCATTAGCTTAGTTGTTTAGATCATGCTAATCAGCTCTCTCATTAGCTTAGTTGTTTAGATCATGCTAATCAGCTCTCTCATTATTTTTTTATTTATTTATTTTTTATTTTATTTTTTTTACCTTTATTTAACCAGGCAAGTCAGTTAAGAACAAATTCTTATTTTTAATGACGGCCTGGGAACAGTGGGTTAACTGCCTGTTCAGGGGCAGAACGACAGATTTGTACCTTGTCAGCGGGGGTTTGAACTCGCAACCTTCCGGTTACTAGTCCGACGCTCTAACCACTAGGCTACGCTGCCTAACCACTAGGCTACGCTAGCTTAGTTGTTTAGATCATGCTAATCAGCTCTTTAATTAGCTTAGTTGTTTAGATCATGCTAATCAGCTCTTTAATTAGCTTAGTTGTTTAGATCATGCTAATCAGCTCTTTCAGTCTCCTGAAAGCTTCTCTCTAGACTAAGAAGGTATTTTCCTGTCTTTAGGCTGCTAAACACACCATGGTTAGAGAGGGATACAGAGGAAGGTAGGAGGTTAGGCTGCTAAACACACCATGGTTAGAGAGGGATACAGAGGAAGGTAGAAGGTTAGGCTGCTAAACACACCATGGTTAGAGAGGGATACAGAGGAAGGTAGGAGGTTAGGCTGCTAAACACACCATGGTTAGAGAGGGATACAGAGGAAGGTAGGAGGTTAGGCTGCTAAACACACCATGGTTAGAGAGGGATACAGAGGAAGGTAGGAGGTTAGGCTGCTAAACACACCATGGTTAGAGAGGGATACAGAGGAAGGTAGGAGGTTAGGCTGCTAAACACACCATGGTTAGAGAGGGATACAGAGGAAGGTAGGAGGTTAGGCTGCTAAACACACCATGGTTAGAGAGGGATACAGAGGAAGGTAGGAGGTTAGGCTGCTAAACACACCATGGTTAGAGAGGGATACAGAGGAAGGTAGGAGGTTAGGCTGCTAAACACACCATGGTTAGAGAGGGATACAGAGGAAGGTAGGAGGTTAGGCTGCTAAACACACCATGGTTAGAGAGGGATACAGAGGAAGGTAGGAGGTTAGGCTGCTAAACACACCATGGTTAGAGAGGGATACAGAGGAAGGTAGGAGGTTAGGCTGCTAAACACACCATGGTTAGAGAGGGATACAGAGGAAGGTAGGAGGTTAGGCTGCTAAACACACCATGGTTAGAGAGGGATACAGAGGAAGGTAGGAGGTTAGGCTGCTAAACACACCATGGTTAGAGAGGGATACAGAGGAAGGTAGGAGGTTAGGCTGCTAAACACACCATGGTTAGAGAGGGATACAGAGGAAGGTAGGAGGTTAGGCTGCTAAACACACCATGGTTAGAGAGGGATACAGAGGAAGGTAGGAGATTAGGCTGCTAAACACACCATGGTTAGAGAGGGATACAGAGGAAGGTAGGAGGTTAGGCTGCTAAACACACCATGGTTAGAGAGGGATACAGAGGAAGGTAGGAGGTTAGGCTGCTAAACACACCATGGTTAGAGAGGGATACAGAGGAAGGTAGGAGGTTAGGCTGCTAAACACACCATGGTTAGAGAGGGATACAGAGGAAGGTAGGAGGTTAGGCTGCTAAACACACCATGGTTAGAGAGGGATACAGAGGAAGGTAGGAGGTTAGGCTGCTAAACACACCATGGTTAGAGAGGGATACAGAGGAAGGTAGGAGGTTAGGCTGCTAAACACACCATGGTTAGAGAGGGATACAGAGGAAGGTAGGAGGTTAGGCTGCTAAACACACCATGGTTAGAGAGGGATACAGAGGAAGGTAGGAGGTTAGGCTGCTAAACACACCATGGTTAGAGAGGGATACAGAGGAAGGTAGGAGGTTAGGCTGCTAAACACACCATGGTTAGAGAGGGATACAGAGGAAGGTAGGAGGTTAGGCTGCTAAACACACCATGGTTAGAGAGGGATACAGAGGAAGGTAGGAGGTTAGGCTGCTAAACACACCATGGTTAGAGAGGGATACAGAGGAAGGTAGGAGGTTAGGCTGCTAAACACACCATGGTTAGAGAGGGATACAGAGGAAGGTAGGAGGTTAGGCTGCTAAACACACCATGGTTAGAGAGGGATACAGAGGAAGGTAGGAGGTTAGGCTGCTAAACACACCATGGTTAGAGAGGGATACAGAGGAAGGTAGGAGGTTAGGCTGCTAAACACACCATGGTTAGAGAGGGATACAGAGGAAGGTAGGAGGTTAGGCTGCTAAACACACCATGGTTAGAGAGGGATACAGAGGAAGGTAGGATGTTAGGCTGCTAAACACACCATGGTTAGAGAGGGATACAGAGGAAGGTAGGAGGTTAGGCTGCTAAACACACCATGGTTAGAGAGGGATACAGAGGAAGGTAGGAGGTTAGGCTGCTAAACACACCATGGTTAGAGAGGGATACAGAGGAAGGTAGGAGGTTAGGCTGCTAAACACACCATGGTTAGAGAGGGATACAGAGGAAGGTAGGAGGTTAGGCTGCTAAACACACCATGGTTAGAGAGGGATACAGAGGAAGGTAGGAGGTTAGGCTGCTAAACACACCATGGTTAGAGAGGGATACAGAGGAAGGTAGGAGGTTAGGCTGCTAAACACACCCTGGTTAGAGAGGGATACAGAGGAAGGTAGGAGGTTAGGCTGCTAAACACACCATGGTTAGAGAGGGATACAGAGGAAGGTAGGAGGTTAGGCTGCTAAACACACCATGGTTAGAGAGGGATACAGAGGAAGGTAGGAGGTTAGGCTGCTAAACACACCATGGTTAGAGAGGGATACAGAGGAAGGTAGGAGGTTAGGCTGCTAAACACACCATGGTTAGAGAGGGATACAGAGGAAGGTAGGAGGTTAGGCTGCTAAACACACCATGGTTAGAGAGGGATACAGAGGAAGGTAGGAGGTTAGGCTGCTAAACACACCATGGTTAGAGAGGGATACAGAGGAAGGTAGGAGGTTAGGCTGCTAAACACACCATGGTTAGAGAGGGATACAGAGGAAGGTAGGAGGTTAGGCTGCTAAACACACCATGGTTAGAGAGGGATACAGAGGAAGGTAGGGGAGGGTAGGGGAGGGGAGAGGAAGAGAGGAGGGGAGAGGAGAGGGATACAGAGGAAGGTAGGGGAGGGTAGGGGAGGGGAGGGGAGGGGAAGAGAGGAGGGGAGAGGAGAGGGATACAGAGGAAGGTAGGGGAGGGTAGGGGAGGGGAGGGGAGGGGAAGAGAGGAGGGGAGAGGGATACAGAGGAAGGTAGGGGAGGGTGGGGGAGAAGAGAGGAGGGGAGAGGAAGAGAGGAGGGTAGAGGAGAGGGAAGGAAGGGAGAGCAGTTAGAGATATGCACGTTAGAATTATTTATGATACACAGTATGTGTTGTGTGTTGGGGTATTGGGAACTGGAGGTGTACTTGTAAATGTCTGGGTGATGGTGTTGGGCTATTGGGAACTGGATATGGACTTGTAAATGTCTGGGTGATGGTGTTGGGCTATTGGGAACTAGAGGTGTACTTGTAAATGTCTGGGTGATGGTGTTGGGCTATTGGGAACTAGAGGTGTACTTGTAAATGTCTGGGTGATGGTGTTGGGGTGTTGGGAACTAGAGGTGTACTTGTAAATGTCTGGGTGATGGTGTTGGGGTGTTGGTGTAGAATGTACACGCTTGTGAGAAAGAATTTCCTCCCGTGAAGACCATCAACTCTATTCTATTACATTCTATTCTATTACATTCTATGTCCAGTTTATCATGTAGAATCAAACGTTTATCCAATAGCAGCAACAGTTCCTCCTATGCTGTAGCTATGTAGTAATACCATTAGGCTAAACTGATTTAGGCCTATGCTTTGCACTGATAAAAACCTAATAAACTATGCTGTAACACGGTTCCATAGCTGACTGTTATATGCCTATGTTACAGGGGACTGGTAGCATAATACATGGAGATAGTCAGAATAGCCTAACTAGTCGACATTATACAATTATACTGTATAGAAAAGACAAGGCTGCACACTTTACAGAATAGGCCTATAAGCGCGTTTACGTCACTGACGTGGGAAAGGTTGGCGTCATATGTTTGCGGTTGCGTTCCTATCTTCCCAGGCCGCTGCTGCGGTTCGCGCTGTGCTGCGTACCGAGGCAAGACAAAGACTCGCGACATCATCTACACATACAGGGATAACATGAATACAATGATACTTTCTGTGTTTTCGTAATCACTTTTATCGAGGTTATATCTTCTAATCCCGTTACCAATCATAATCGATACATAGCCTAGGCTATCTGTGCCGATGAGCAACGAACGGTTATCCCATCGAGCCGTTCGCAGGCTCCATCCAACTCCTCTGACGCTGAATGATTTCATCGAGGACAGTATGGTGTTGCTGAATGGTTACATGGTGATCCGTGATCGATAATGTAGCCTATGTGCTATCAGGTTGAGAGGGCTGATCACAATGTATCAGTTTAGCTCATCAGCATCAGTCCTTCGGGGAGAATAAGAAGAGTCAACCCGCTGAATGCTCTGTGCATCCCTTACCTCTCATACGCTGCTCACTCGGGCATTACTCCATGATCGGCGAAATGTCCCGGTTCACTCTGGTCACGTTTCCCTCAACGTTGCAGCTCGCACGAGAAGAAATAAATATAGAACCCTAGAAACGGCAGCAGCAGCAGCAGCAGCAGCCCTTCCCGTTACCGGTTGTGCCTGGTGGAGGCAAGAGGTACACCCTCCGGTACTGATGCCATCGACGCGTGAATCCGATCCTTAAATCCGGAGGCGGATAAAAAAAAACGCGTCTGTTATGCAAAATAGATGTTTTACCCTCAAAATCCGTTAACGCTCAAATAAGGGGCATCCGATACCTCTTCATTCAATATGCGTCCACTGTCACACAAAGCGTGATTTTCCTCTCTCGCTCTCTCTCGATTGCTCTTTCTCGCTCTCTCCTCCTTTCTCCTCCTCTCTCCTATTGGCCGTCCTCTCACGTGTGTCTCGTGAACAACATTAGCCTGAGCAACAGTTGTGGAATCGGCAATTCGCCTTCAAAATAAAAGTTTGCATTGAAACTGATGCAAACGGATGAAAATATTGAAATCATGCCACAATTGCTCGAGAGCACGCAAAACAAGGTCCCAGTTTTGTTATATAAATAAAAAATAAATACAATAATTAGTCAGTTTGACAAGAACAAAAACATCTGTTGAAATGGCATTGTGGATGTATAGACTTAGGATTGCATTGGGGCATAGTTATATTACAATGTACAGCCTTACCTATGGATCTGGGGTCCATGACGCGGTCTATTAGCCGACTCAGCGACACCCACAGGACACACCGGCAATGAGTTGTCATAGTCGTATAGCAGGACTTTAACTGTGAAATCACCCCCCCAGTCAGTCTGTTGTGCGTGTTGAACATTCATATCGCCGTGTACAGCCTTTATGTGCCGTTATTTAGTCAGGGAGTCGCCAGTGAAACCAGTGTCTCTTTTACAAGGGAGCCCTACATGTACAATTTCATGAAATAGATTTAAAAAAAATATATATATATATTATAAAACTATATATAACACTACTAAAATACAGCACAACATATTCGGCTTAGACAGACATTATTACACACAAAACACAGTCAACTAAAACAAAACACATTCTTCATCATAAAAAAATCCTATGAAAAACAGCATCCCAGGGGTGAGAAATAGAGGCAGCTACACTTTGATAAATTAGTGTCACTGTAAACCAGGTAGAAATGTTGACTGCACAATCAGCTTCCTGGTGACCAGAGAGATACAAGTTCACTTTACATCTTAGTTTCTTAACAAGCTATGTATGTTTTGTTTTTTTAACGCAGTGTTGGTCAGCCGCTGTGGAATTCTGGGTATCTACTGTTTAATAAGGAAGGACTTCTTTTTGACAGTTTTCCAGGATTTAGCCGGGGAGTCCTTTACACTCAGAACGAGTGGTTACATAATAATCAGATTTAGCCGGGGATTCCTTTACACTCAGAACGAGTGGTTACATAATAATCAGATTTAGCCGGGGATTCCTTTACACTCAGAACGAGTGGTTACATAATAATCAGACTTAGCCGGGGAGTCCTTTACACTCAGAACGAGTGGTTACATAATAATCAGATTTAGCCGGGGATTCCTTTACACTCAGAACGAGTGGTTACATAATAATCAGATTTAGCCGGGGATTCCTTTACACTCAGAACGAGTGGTTACATAATAATCAGACTTAGCCGGGGAGTCCTTTACACTCAGAACGAGTGGTTACATAATAATCAGATTTAGCCGGGGAGTCCTTTACAATCAGAACGAGTGGTTACATAATAATCAGATTTAGCCGGGGATTCCTTTACAATCAGAACGAGTGGTTACATAATAATCAGATTTAGCCAGGGATTCCTTTACACTCAGAACGAGTGGTTACATAATAATCAGATTTAGCCGGGGATTCCTTTACAATCAGAACGAGTGGTTACATAATAATCAGATTTAGCCGGGGATTCCTTTACAATCAGAACGAGTGGTTACATAACAATCAGATTTAGCCGGGGATTCCTTTACAATCAGAACGAGTGGTTACATAACAATCAGATTTAGCCGGGGATTCCTTTACAATCAGAACGAGTGGTTACATAACAATCAGATTTAGCCGGGGATTCCTTTACAATCAGAACGAGTGGTTACATAATAATCAGATTTAGCCGGGGAGTCCTTTACACTCAGAACGAGTGGTTACATAATAATCAGACTTAGCCGGGGATTCCTTTACAATCAGAACGAGTGGTTACATAATAATCAGACTTAGCCGGGGATTCCTTTACAATCAGAACGAGTGGTTACATAATAATCAGACTTAGCCTTTATTGATCGTTCCCCAGTTGCCTAGAAGCCGGTGTTCCTGGCCTTGACCCAGGCAACATTTCTCTTATGAAGGACTTTGGTGCGGCAGGTAGCCTAGTGGTTAGAGTGCTGGGGATTGCAACCGCAAGGTGACAAGGTAAAAAAATCTGTCGTTCTGCCCCTGAAGGAGGCAGTTCTTCCATTGAAAATAAGAATTTGTTCTTAACTGACTTGCCGAGTTAAATAAAGGTACAAATAATAATAATTCTAAACTGAGTTTAAATGTATTTCGCTAAGGTGTATGTAAACTTCCGACTTCAACTGTATAGAGTAGTTCAATCTTCCAGATTAGATCCTGTAGAGTAGATATATCTTCTAGAGTACATCTATAGAGTAGATCTATCTTCCAGAGTACATCTATAGAGTAGATCTATCTTCCAGATTAGATCCTATAGAGTAGATATATCTTCTAGAGTACACCTATAGAGTAGATCTATAGAGTAGATCTATCTTCCAGATTAGATCCTATAGAGTAGATATATCTTCTAGAGTACACCTATAGAGTAGATCTATAGAGTAGATCTATCTTCCAGAGCACATCTATAGAGTAGAGAGAGCCTGGTTTAGTGTTCCTCATTCAGAAGTAGAGCCTGGTTAAGTGTTTCTCATTCAGAACTAGAGCCTGGTTTAGTGTTCCTCATTCGGAACCTGGTTAAGTGTTTCTCATTCAGATCTAGAGCCTGGTTAAGTGTTTCTCATTCAGATCTAGAACCTGGTTAAGTGTTTCTCATTCAGATCTAGAACCTGGTTAAGTGTTCCTCATTCAGAAGTAGAGCCTGGTTAAGTGTTTCTCATTCAGAAGTAGAGCCTGGTTAAGTGTTTCTCATTCAGAACTAGAGCCTGGTTAAGTGTTTCTCATTCAGAACTAGAGCCTGGTTTAGTGTTCCTCATTCGGAACCTGGTTAAGTGTTTCTCATTCAGATCTAGAGCCTGGTTAAGTGTTCCTCATTCAGATCTAGAACCTGGTTAAGTGTTCCTCATTCAGAAGTAGAGCCTGGTTAAGTGTTTCTCATTCAGAAGTAGAGCCTGGTTAAGTGTTTCTCATTCAGAACTAGAGCCTGGTTAAGTGTTTCTCATTCAGAACCTGGTTAAGTGTTTCTCATTCAGAACTAGAGTCTGGTTTAGTGTTCCTCATTCAGAACTAGAGCCTGGTTTAGTGTTCCTCATTCGGAACCTGGTTAAGTGTTTCTCATTCAGATCTAGAGCCTGGTTAAGTGTTTCTCATTCAGATCTAGAACCTGGTTAAGTGTTCCTCATTCAGATCTAGAACCTGGTTAAGTGTTTCTCATTCAGAACTAGAGCCTGGTTAAGTGTTTCTCATTCAGAACCTGGTTAAGTGTTTCTCATTCAGAACTAGAGTCTGGTTTAGTGTTCCTCATTCAGAACCTGGTTAAGTGTTTCTCATTCAGATCTAGAGCCTGGTTAAGTGTATCTCATACATAGCATCTCCCAGAGTTGAACAGAGAGCAGCGTGGAGAGCTGGGTTCACCGTCACCAGCCTGTGTTCTGTGTTCTGTGTTCTGTCAGGGCGGGAAGTGACTCCTGTTATGGTCAGAGCCGGTAGCAGGAAGGAATTCCAGTATATTACCTTTACCTGATAAGTATTCACTGTGCATTCACTCACTGTTGTCTCTGCCTCTGCACTTAACACAACCAGAGAGAGAGAGAGGGAAAGAAGAGGAAGACAGAGGGGAAAGAGTTAGGGAGAGAGAGAGAGAGAGAGAACCGGAGAGAGAGAGAGAGAGAGGGAGAGAAGAGGAAGATAGAGGGGAAAGAGTTAGGGAGAGAGAGGAGAGAGAGAGAGAGAGAGGAGAAAGAAAGAGAGAGAGAGGGGGGGGAGAGGAGAGAGAGGAAGAGAGAGAGACCCGGAGACAGAGAGAGAGGGAGAGCGAGGAGAGAGAGAGAGAGGAATAGGAGAAAGAGAGAGAGAGAGAGGGAGAGAGAGAGAGAGAGGGAGAGAGAGAGAGAGAGAACCGGAGAGAGAGAGAGACAGGAATTGGAGAAAGAGAGAGAGAGAGAGAGACATTCACTTTGTATGTTGTCTACCTCACTTGCTTTGGCAATGTTAACACATGTTTCCCATGCCAATAAAGCCCTTGAATTGAATTGAATTGAATTGAATTGAGAGAGAGAGACAGAGAGAGAGAGACAGAGAGACAGAGAGAGAGAGACAGAGAGAGACATTGTAAACATTGTTAGAACACTGTATATATATAATATGACATTTGTAATGTCTTTATTGTTTTGAAACTTCTGTATGTGTAATGTTTACTGTTAATTTTTATTGTTTATTTCACTTTATATATTCACTTTATATATTATCTACCTCACTTGCTTTGGCAATGTTAACACATGTTTCCCATGCCAATAAAGCCCTTGAATTGAATTGAATTGAATTGAGAGAGAGAGAGAGAGAGAGAGTGAGACAGAGAGAGAAAGAGAGACAGAGAGAGAGAGAGAGACAGAGAGAGAGAGATTTCTATTTATAGAACTGTGCTGTCTGTTCACCCACGCTCCCGCCCCCAGCACACACACACACACACACACACACACACACACACACACACACACACACCACACACACACACACACACACACACACACACACACACACACACACACACACACACACACACACACAGACAGACACTACTGCCCCCCAGCACAACGAACACAACAAACAGAGAAATTCTATCTTTCTCTCAGAGCATTGACACCACCCCCTCATTAACGATGTATGGCATTAATGAAGCTTTAGTTCAGGCTCCCAAGTAGCGCAGTGGTCTAAGGCACTGCATCTCAGTGCTAGAGGTGTCACTACAGACCCAGGTTCAATTCCAGGTTGTTTCACAACTGTCTGTGATTGGGAGTCCCATAGGGTTTTGCACAATTGGCCCAGCGTCGTCCAGGTTTGGCCGTCGTTGTAAATAATCATTTATTCTTAACTTGCCTAGTTAAATAAAAAAAATAGCAGAAATGAGAACACCTTATTGATTATGCACGAGGGGGAGGGGCCACAAAGCAAAAATAATCACCACTTCTCTGTAGCTCATAGTCATCTCTCTCTCTCTCTCTGTTTCTCTCTCTCCCTCTCTCCCTCTCTCTGTTTCTCTCTCTCTCCCTCTCTGTTTTTCTCTCTCCCTCTCTCTGTTTCTCTCTCTCTCTCTCTGTTTCTCTCTCTCTACCTCCCCCTCTCTCTCGCTCTCTCTCTCTCTCTGTTTCTCTCTCTCTCTCTGTTTCTCTCTCTCCCTCTGTTTCTCTCTCTCTTTCTGTTTCTCTCGCTCTCTCAATTCATTTGAAATTTAAGGGGTTTTATTGGCATAGAAACATTTGTTTACATTGTCAAAGCAATTGAAATAGGTAAACAAAAGTGAAATAAACAATACATTTTTTTGCAGTAAACATTACACTCACAAAAGTTCCAAAAGAATACAGACATTTCAAATGTCAGGTCTGACAGAATCTGTGCAGAAGATCTAGGTGCTGCTGTAGGCCCTCCTTGGTTGGTGACAGATCTAGGTGCTGCTGTAGGCCCTCCTTGGTTGGTGACAGATCTAGGTGCTGCTGTAGGCCCTCCTTGGTTGGGGACAGATCTAGGTGCTGCTGTAGGTCCTCCTTGGTTGGGGACAGATCTAGGTGCTGCTGTAGGCCCTCCTTGGTTGGGGACAGATCTAGGTGCTGCTGTAGGTCCTCCTTGGTTGGGGACAGATCTAGGTGCTGCTGTAGGTCCTCCTTGGTTGGTGACAGATCTAGGTGCTGCTGTAGGTCCTCCTTGGTTGGTGACAGATCTAGGTGCTGCTGTAGGTCCTCCTTGGTTGGTGACAGATCTAGGTGCTGCTGTAGGCCCTCCTTGGTTGGGGACAGATCTAGGTGCTGCTGTAGGTCCTCCTTGGTTGGGGACAGATCTAGGTGCTGCTGTAGGCCCTCCTTGGTTGGGGACAGATCTAGGTGCTGCTGTAGGTCCTCCTTGGTTGGGGACAGATCTAGGTGCTGCTGTAGGTCCTCCTTGGTTGGTGACAGATCTAGGTGCTGCTGTAGGTCCTCCTTGGTTGGTGACAGATCTAGGTGCTGCTGTAGGTCCTCCTTGGTTGGGGACAGATCTAGGTGCTGCTGTAGGTCCTCCTTGGTTGGTGACAGATCTAGGTGCTGCTGTAGGTCCTCCTTGGTTGGGGACAGATCTAGGTGCTGCTGTAGGTCCTCCTTGGTTGGTGACAGATCTAGGTGCTGCTGTAGGCCCTCCTTGGTTGGTGACAGATCTAGGTGCTGCTGTAGGCCCTCCTTGGTTGGTGACAGATCTAGGTGCTGCTGTAGGTCCTCCTTGGTTGGTGACAGATCTAGGTGCTGCTGTAGGTCCTCCTTGGTTGGTGACAGATCTAGGTGCTGCTGTAGGTCCTCCTTGGTTGGTGACAGATCTAGGTGCTGCTGTAGGTCCTCCTTGGTTGGTGACAGATCTAGGTGCTGCTGTAGGTCCTCCTTGGTTGGGGACAGATCTAGGTGCTGCTGTAGGTCCTCCTTGGTTGGTGACAGATCTAGGTGCTGCTGTAGGCCCTCCTTGGTTGGTGACAGATCTAGGTGCTGCTGTAGGCCCTCCTTGGTTGGGGACAGATCTAGGTGCTGCTGTAGGCCCTCCTTGGTTGGGGACAGATCTAGGTGCTGCTGTAGGTCCTCCTTGGTTGGGGACAGATCTAGGTGCTGCTGTAGGCCCTCCTTGGTTGGTGACAGATCTAGGTGCTGCTGTAGGTCCTCCTTGGTTGGTGACAGATCTAGGTGCTGCTGTAGGCCCTCCTTGGTTGGTGACAGATCTAGGTGCTGCTGTAGGCCCTCCTTGGTTGGTGACAGATCTAGGTGCTGCTGTAGGCCCTCCTTGGTTGGTGACAGATCTAGGTGCTGCTGTAGGCCCTCCTTGGTTGGTGACAGATCTAGGTGCTGCTGTAGGCCCTCCTTGGTTGGTGACAGATCTAGGTGCTGCTGTAGGTCCTCCTTGGTTGGTGACAGATCTAGGTGCTGCTGTAGGTCCTCCTTGGTTGGGGACAGATCTAGGTGCTGCTGTAGGTCCTCCTTGGTTGGGGACAGATCTAGGTGCTGCTGTAGGCCCTCCTTGGTTGGTGACAGATCTAGGTGCTGCTGTAGGCCCTCCTTGGTTGGGGACAGATCTAGGTGCTGCTGTAGGTCCTCCTTGGTTGGTGACAGATCTAGGTGCTGCTGTAGGCCCTCCTTGGTTGGGGACAGATCTAGGTGCTGCTGTAGGCCCTCCTTGGTTGGTGACAGATCTAGGTGCTGCTGTAGGTCCTCCTTGGTTGGGGACAGATCTAGGTGCTGCTGTAGGCCCTCCTTGGTTGGTGACAGATCTAGGTGCTGCTGTAGGTCCTCCTTGGTTGGGGACAGATCTAGGTGCTGCTGTAGGCCCTCCTTGGTTGGGGACAGAAGCACCAGATCATCAGGAAACAGTAGACATTTGACTTCAGATTCTAGTAGGGTGAGGCCGGGTGCTGCAGACTGTTCTAGTGCCCGCGCCAATCCATTCAGATTGTAAGGGGCTACAAGGGGTGAGGGGAGGGAGAGGACGGGGGAGGGAGAGGACGTGGGAGGGAGGGGACAGGGGAGGGAGGGGACGGGGAGGAAGTACCATTCTGTGGCTGTTACCATGTTCATGACAGGCATCATTCATGGGACACAAAAAGAGAAACAAGAGTTCCCTCACAGTCAGCCCCAGAACAACACACACACACACACACACACACACACACACACACACACAAACACAAAATAACAGTCTTTCTTAATAAGTCATGTTGATAACTAGAGTTATTTACCACTTTAAATTTGACCACAAATCATCATTATGAGCACTTTTCAATCATATACCCCCCCCCCCCCCCCCCCCACACACACACACACACACGATAAAACAGCACACACTGCAGTGAGGATGACTCAGCCTCCACCGTGACCATGGAAACCAGCACTTCTGCAATCAGTCTCTTAGTAACTGAGCGGTTGCCAAGTAACAGCGTGTGCGTGTGCGTGTGTGTGTATGTTTGTGTGTGTGTGTGTGTTGTATTAGTTGGTATGTAATGAATGTGATGTCACACACAGACACACACACACACACACACACACACACACATACACACACACACTTATTGACATTCAAAGATTAATATCTAATTACATGTTTAGGTACACTGTGGAAAGAAGTGGTGATATTTGGTATACATTCTCTGTAGAAGAACCCCCAGACAGTATGACCTGGGATTTACTATGGTCTTCTATATTAACCCCTTACAGTATTATAGACACGATGACCTGGGATTTACTATGGTCTTCTATATTAACCCCTTACAGTATTATAGACACTATGACCTGGGATTTTCTATGGTCTTCTAGATTAACCCCTTACAGTATTATAGACACTATGACCTGGGATTTACTATGGTCTTCTAGATTAACCCCTTACAGTATGATAGACACTATGACCTGGGATTTACTATGGTCTTCATACCATGCTTCACTCCAGCCAGACCCCAGAGACCCAGCATACCGTGCTTCACTCCAGAGAGATCCCACTGACCCAGCATACCATGCTTCACTCCATAGACCCCACTGACCCAGCATACCATGCTTCACTCCAGCCAGATCCCACTGACCCAGCATACCATGCTTCACTCCAGCCAGATCCCACTGACCCAGCATACCATACTTCACTCCAGCCAGATCCCACTGACCCAGCATACCATGTTTCACTCCAGCCAGACCCCACTGACCCAGCATACCATACTTCACTCCAGCCAGATCCCACTGACCCAGCATACCATGCTTCACTCCAGCCAGATCCCACTGGCCCAGCATACCATGCTTCACTCCAGCCAGATCCCACAGACCCAGCATACCATGCTTCACTCCAGCCAGATCCCACTGACCCAGTATACCATGCTTCACTGCAGCCAGATCCCACTGACCCAGCATACCGTGCATCACTCCAGCCAGATCCCACTGACCCAGCATACCATGCTTCACTCCAGCCAGATCCCACTGACCCAGCATACCGTGCTTCACTCCAGCCAGATCTCACTGACCCAGCATACCATGCTTCACTCCAGACAGATCCCACTGACCCAGCATACCATGCTTCACTGCAGCCAGATCCCACTGACCCAGCATACCATGCTTCACTGCAGCCAGATCCCACTGACCCAGCATACCGTGCTTCACTCCAGCCAGATCTCACTGACCCAGCATACCATGCTTCACTCCAGACAGATCTCACTGATCCAGCATACCATGCTTCACTCCAGCCAGATCTCACTGACCCAGCATACCATGCTTCACTCCAGCCAGATCCCACAGACCCAGCATACCATGCTTCACTCCAGACAGATCTCACTGATCCAGCATACCATGCTTCACTCCAGACAGATCTCACTGACCCAGCATACCATGCTTCACTCCAGCCAGATCTCACTGATCCAGCATACCATGCTTCACTCCAGACAGATCTCACTGACCCAGCATACCATGCTTCACTCCAGACAGATCTCACTGACCCAGCATACCATGCTTCACTCCAGACAGATCTCACTGACCCAGCATACCATGCTTCACTCCAGCCAGATCTCACTGACCCAGCATACCATGCTTCACTCCAGACAGATCTCACTGATCCAGCATACCATGCTTCACTCCAGACAGATCTCACTGACCCAGCATACCATGCTTCACTCCAGCCAGACCCCACAGACCCAAAATACACCTTTCCACAGAAGCAATCAATCAATCAGATTCCAAACTCTCCACCATGGCCAAGACCAAAGAGCTCTCCAAGGATGTCAGGGACAAGATTGTAGACCTACACAAGGCTGGAATGGGCTACAAGACCATCGCCACGCAGCTTGGTGAGAAGGTGACAACAGTTGGTGTGATTATTTGCAAATGGAAGAAACACAAAATAACTGTCAATCTCCCTCAACCTGGGGCTCCATGCAAGATCTCCCCTCGTGGAGTTGCAATGATCATGAGAACGGTGAGGAATCAGCCCAGAACTACACGGGAGGATAATGTCAATGATCTCAAGGCAGCTGGGACCATAGTCACCAAGAAAACAATTGGCAACACACTACGCCATGAAGGACTGAAATCCTGCAGCACCCGCAAGGTCCCCCTGCTCAAGAAAGCACATATACATGCCCGTCTGAAGTTTGCCAATGAACATCTGAATGAATCAGAGGACAACTGGGTGAAAGTGTTGTGGTCAGATGAGACCAAAATGGAGCTCTTTGGCATCAACTCAACTCGCCTTGTTTGGAGGAGGAGGAATGCTGCCTATGACCCCAAGAACACCATCCCCACCGTCACACATGGAGGTGGAAACATTATGTTTTGAGGCTGTTTTTCTGCAAAGGGGACAGAACAACTTCACCGCATCAAAGGGACGATGGACGGGGCCATGTACCGTCAAATCTTGGGGGAGAACCTCCTTCCCTCAGCCAGGGCATTGAAAATGGGTCGTGGATGGGTATTCCAGCATGACAATAACCCAAAACACACGGCCAAGGCAACAAAGGAGTGGCTCAAGAAGAAGCACATTAAGGTCCTGGAGTGGTCTAGCCAGTCTCCAGACCTTAATCCCATAGAAAATCTGTGGAGGGAGCTGAAGGTTCGAGTTGCCAAACGTCAGCATCAAAACCTTAATGACTTGGAGAAGATCTGCAAAGAGGAGTGGGACAAAATCCCTCCTGAAATGTGTGCAAACCTGGTGGCCAACTACAAGAAACATCTGACCTCTGATTGCCAACAAGGGTTGTGCCACCAAGTACGAAGTCATGTTTTGCAGAGGGGTCAAATACTTATTTCCCTCATTAAAATGCTAATCAATTTATAACATTTTTGACATGGGGTTTTCCTGGATTTTTTTGTGGTTATTCTGTCTCTCACTGTTCAAATAAACCTGCCATTAAAATTATGGACTGATCATTTCTTTGTCAGTGGGCAAACGCACAAAATCAGCAGGGGATCAAATACTTTTCCCCCTCACTGTACATGTTTTCCTGACTTGATCTGTATGTTCTATAGTTTGATTGGTCCTTCTTCTCTGTGGAGTTTCATTCATGCTGTTAGCAGTGCTAGCAGGCTAATTGCTAAGCTAAAGCGCTAGTAAACTAAGGCAACTGTACACTGAAGAGCTAGCAGGCTAAAGCGCTATGCTAGGCTAGCTGGCCCACCCACACACAGCTCCTCCTCCACAGAAGCCCCCCCCCCTCTCTCT